>NW_013530969.1:1482153-1695566 GCF_000836235.2 Papilio xuthus
AAAAAAAAAAAAAAAAACAAATTAAATGTGTAAAAATTCATAAGAGAAGGGATCTACTTATCCTACATCCTGTATCTATAATTTTTTTTACGCGTATACACCTGTAACAAAGTTACATATGTTCACGATGTTGCTGCAAGAAAACTTGTTTAACTTAAATAAAAAACCAGGGGTGTGTTACCCTTATTCTTTTTTTAGTAAGACTTCGATGGTCACTCCGATTATTTTAGTTAACCATAGTGTATTCGTGTCTTTTATTTCAATTTTAATTTATTATCATAAAACGAAAATTTACTAGTAAATGTGATATTTTAACACTTTCAGTGTTATCTATATATAAAGAGGAAATATTTGATTGTTTGTTTGCATTAAATGGGCTCGGAAATTACTGAATCTATTTAAAAAAAAAACACAGTTATGGGCTACTGCTAGTCTCTAAGATAAAAATTCCACATTTGTTGGCAAAATATTTTTAAATTACTGACGAATGTAGGCATTTGTTCTAAAAGGACACAATTAATTTTATACATATAATAAAATCACTCACCAAGTATTCTCTCCCACGAGACCGAGTCGTCCCTCAGAGGGAAGGGGACGCAAACGCATGCCTGGGAACGGCGGGAGGTGGCACTTTTTGTTCCTTTTCTCAAACGTCCAAAGGGGGATGACCGGGTGGCACTTTTTTACCTTTTGTCCATCTTTTGTTCATCCTCCTTTTTGGAGTTTTTGGACAAGACCTTGAAATATTCTCTTCGGGCTAATCTTAGTTCTAAATCGTTAGTTATTTAAGCGTTATTTAAGTTTTGGAGCGTTGGTGGCTCAGTGGTCAAGCACTTGACTTGCAATCTGGAGGTCCTGGGTTCGAATCCAACCAATGTGTTTTTCGATTACAGATTTACATATGTATGTATTTATCCGACGTTCTTACGGTGAAAGAAAACATCGTGATGCAACCTGCACATACCTGAGAAGAAATTCAAAAGATATGTGCAAAGTCAACCAACCCGCACTTGGCCAGCGTGGTTGACTATGGCCTAATCACCCTTAACTTAGGTTAGGCTCCGAACCCCACGGTGGGGACGTATGATGAGCTGATGATGATGAATGAGTTATTTAAATCTATCAGAAGACTGGCATATTCTTACTTATGTGAGTTACTTTAATTTAATCCGTATACTTAATTTATTTCGCTTGATAAAGATATCCTTAGATAACTTCTAAAATTGCTTCATAACTATTTGAAGTATGTGAGACCTAAAATACGTTGAGCGGAGTCGAGCGGTGTCTGCTACGAATAAGGCGAAGGCTGGTATCGGCCGACGGTCCTTAGCGAACGCAACTTTATTAGCCTTTCGTGTAATTGCAAATGCACTTTCATAATCAGCTTTCTTGTGAAGCTTGTATGCATGGCTTACAAGTCCATGTTCAAAGCTTTTATATGTAGCTCTGGGGAAGATATTTTCTAGCAGGCATGTGTGAAACTATACATTTGACACTAGAATAGAGTTATCAAAGTAAAATTATCTTTAAGTCTTGTTTATCGTTGACTGCAATATGCTTGCTTGCTTATTCAGCCATGAGACGCCCACTGTTTGCCATAGGTCCCCCCCAAAGATCGCCACGATGATCGGTCTTGTGCTACCCGCATCCATGATACTTCCGCAACCTTGACCAGATCATCAGTCTATCCAACATGGTTACTTCATAAAAAAGAGCAAGGTTTTCATATCCATGACTATTAAGCCTCAAGGAAGATTGAATAGTTTCGTCATAAACGTATGACGTTATCTTAACTAAAAATATAACCACTAATAAAGTGTGCTTTTAAACTTTGATTGAATCACACGTATCTCGGATAAAGTGAGATGAGTACAATGTTTGAATACTAATTGTATTAAAACAATACACCCTTTGAAATTAAAAATGTTGACAGGGAGAATGAGATAGTAACAATGGTGGTTCACATGAAAGACGATTCGACAATGAATCATTTTCTAAAATTTGTGTATACATTGACTGGTTATCTAAATGATTTCTTTATTGATCTTCTTTACCCAGCAATGTAAGTAAATGTATGAATTTAAAATTTCTTTTGCTTGTTAAGCGCCATTTTTTTTTTTTTTTATAAAATATTAAGTGAATCTGGAGCAATATGTTTTTTGTGAGTGAACATGCAACTCAATTCTGTTTTTGTGTTCGTATCGTAAACAATGTCATAAGTAATTACAACTTAGTTCGTCGCAAATCGGAAATAATACTATATGGTTATAAAGTTAACTTGAAACTGTGTCTTTATGTAAGGAGGCATCCAGTTATAGTTTCAAACAAATGTACAATTCCTAAGTAAATTGTTGATATCCTTGTACAAGGATAGCAGACCAATGGCTCTCGTGTCAATGATGGCATGCGACGCAAAACTTTAGACGCAAAAATCATTATGGACTACAAAAAAAGTCAAAAGTAGTGTTACTATAAGGAGCGAACACAAGTGATTCCTACGCTACGATATGTTCATCATAATTACAAAGTTAAAATTATTAGAAAGCAAGGCTATTGATATTGTTTTATATTTCTTAAAAAAATGACTACGTTGATACATAAAGATTCGCCATCCTTGTATCAGTAGAACCAAAATATAATCTTTGTATAGAGTAGAGACTTGTTAACTTTAAATTTAAAGAAAAAACCTTTCGGTGCTTAGCTTTGGTTTCGGAAATTATTTTTTCGGAAATAAATTTTTACTTCGGAATAAATTAAAGAAATTTCAAATCTCTTATCGTGACCGTATTTTAATTAATTATACGTTGATCTGTTTTATTATTAATGGTAAACAGTCTGTAAGCAATGGCTTACCTTCAAAATAGGATATTGAAATTATGCTGTGATTGTAAAATACATTTTCTTTCTGATAGCCTCGTAAAGCGTAATTGTATTTAAATTATTGTGTTTTACAATAAAACTGTAGCTGTCATTTGAATATAGAAAGGAGGAATCACTTTTCCTGTCATTTGAAAAGTAATTGAACAGATCGGCGCGCATTTCATCTTTTGAGTTTCATTTTTTTTAGGATTCAGGTGATCAAATCTTCTATTATATTCCTTTTTGTTGGCTTTGATACAAACTGTCTGAAGCCGTTCTTATATTTTCCATCGTTTTTGAAAACGGAGTCAATTTTATGAGAAACCCTTCTTTTATACGTACCCTAGCTATTGCTTTTATAACGAACTAGCTGTCGCTTGCGACTTCGTCACGTAGATGTGTTCTTCCAGATTATGAGCTACATCCTCGTCAAATTTCATCAAGATCCGTTGAGCGGTTCTGGAGATATGTTCTAACAAACATCTATGCATCCATCTAAACATTCGGATTTATAATAATAGTAAGATATACTACAATACAATACAACGTACGTATGTGCGTACTTACGTATGTACTAAATACTCGTGTTCAAATTAGGTATACAATTTGGGTGCAATATGGCGTCATCACCCCCTATCGCTGCACTATGCGGGCGCTATCGCCGTATCGACAGGCACCCCCTGACCGCCACCCACCCCAACCCCCCACCTTATCTGCGCCGATCGATATTACTCATGGAAAACTACCACGGAAAGCCAACTAGTCGACACTTCATAAAATACACTATTTATCATTAACATCTGAAGTATAAATATCTGAAGCTAGATTAATGAAAGTAGTACAATTATTCAATCTAATCATCACATATAATATTCAAGTATGTCTCTTAAAAATACACATTTTTATTGAAAAAAAAAACAAAAGTATAATACATCTTACTAATATAATAAATGCGAATGTTTGGATTGATGGATGTTTGTTAGAAGCTACATATATCTGCGGAACGGCTCAACACATATTGATGTAATTTGGCACAGATGTAGAACATAGTCTAGAAGAACACATAGGCTACTTGTTACGTTTTTTATATTCGGTGGAATGGAGTCGCGATCGACATTTCGTCATGAGGAGCAATTGCCGCAATACTGGGGAAACCATCATCTTTTATTATTTTAAGTTTTCCTTTTTGACCTTATAGATCTTATCGTAAATTATGAGGGACACTTTAGGGTTTTCGAATGGTATTTTCCAATGCAGATAACTTATTAAACTTTAAAAGGTACAGTACAGTGTAATGTAGCGTAATTACAAAGTCTAGGAAACTAGGCAATGTGGTGTGACATGTTCATTGGCTATAAACAATATATACGATCCTATGACTACGAATTCATTTATGTTTGATAATAATTTTAAACAAATATGCATAACTTTCATCTTACTGACTTAACAAACAAAATCAGTAAGCTTATTACGAGTGAATACGTGTTAGGTTACGTTAGGTTCTAATTAAAACTTTAGTATGTAATAATGTTTTTACTTAATGTTGTTAATGTATTTAACGACATTTATACCACCATAATATATGTTTATTCATTGATTAAATTCCATTTAAAATGATATGGGGTAGATTGATACAGCTTATCGAGGTCTACGAGTAGCGATTTGTATGTCTAAAAATCTCGTAGACTACTTATACGTATAAAAGATTAATAAACCATTTTTAGTCCAATGTTTTAATATGGATTACGTTTTAATTATATATTAAAATATCTCGAAAAGTAAAATGCATGGCCGCTTATGACCACTACGAAGTTGTTCAATGAAATTGTAATGTTCTTATGACACAATAAATGTCGTGACTAAAATGATTCTGCCATGAATATTGTTTATGACACGTTACAAAGTCTTCCCTATTTCAACGTGCAAATATAAATACTTCTATAATTTGACAGCAATGCTGGTAAAATCTTAAAAGTGATAATTCGTAAAGGTTTTCGGTACGGCGCGGTGGCGGAGGTAACACACCTGCGGTGGACATTCTCAACGCGAGCTTGAGAGCCAAACTTATCGGTGTGCTCTGACGCAACCTAAACAGGATCCACTTCCCAACAAAAAGTACCACGGCCACTATTTCGAAACTCGTGCGCACCTAAATAGAGAAAGGCATCTATGTGCTTGTACATCATTTGTAGCTCCGCTAGTCGCAACCCACGGGGTACGGGGTGAATGCCCTTAACGTCCTCCGTCCTCCTCCGGCATAGCGCCCTCCCGTTCTAGCGCGCGAGAATCCCTCTTCTTTTGACTTTGAAAAGAGGGCACGTAGGAACCGCCTCCACGCCGATTTGCACTCAACGGTCCACGCATACGGTCGTATTTAGATTGGTAATTAGCATCTCCGTGCTGAGCTAAGGGTGTGTGCGCAAGCGCATTGCGTTTGTATTCAAATGAGGACAGTGCGTTCCGCGCCGGAGAGCACTATGATTGTACTTTTTTACTCCGCGAGCCGTAATCAGCCACAAGGAAATGAGCATCCTTAGGGGTGGTGCGTGGCGGGGACGTCGACCATGGTTATTGAGGACACCGTCTCGTTAATGTGAGGCCGCAATAAGACGGTACCACATTGTTCGCCACTACTATCGCTTGCCAATGAACCGATTCATCTAGCGATGATTTGTATCTATTGTCTATGACATCCATAACGAATCGACACGCTTTATTACTATAGGGCGAAATAGTTTTTACTACGATGCGTGTAAAATGAAATCAATGTGAACTCAAACTTTTACCCATAATTGGTGGAATACTTTTAAATGTTCTCTTCAATGCATGAAATAACTTAGTAGGCGTATATGTCGCGTATATAGAATATACTACATCGTGAATTTATATAGCGTGTAACGTCAAGGGTTAGTGGTAAATCAATATTCGCACAAACCCCTCAACTCACACCCAAGCCGGACTTAATTGAATGTAAACGGTCACCTCAGGCTACCACCAGGTACTTTGCTCTTCTCTATATCAACTTTTAACTTCAAGAATATTCAAGCGAATTGTTTAATTTCATACCATCATAACTACTATTAATAAAAATGTCTAACTTCAGACCAGTACATAGTTACCTAAGTCCGAGTTTTAGACTTTGCGTGTCGTATGCACATAAAGACAGACGAAATTTCAATTATCATCGTCTGTTCATCAGCATTAATAGAAAAGGCACACATAAAAATTTCTAAAAGCACTTTATATGTTTATTTCTGGTCCTAATTATAATTTTTTTTAATTGCTGGATTTGATAACTTTAACTGTAACTATCCAGATAAAAAAGGTGTACGGGATGTACTCAAGTCAATTATCAGTTCAAATCAAACTGACCACGGAACTAACATCCGGAGTAACTTCGTATAATGTTAGTCGAACTTGAGAAAATTATGTTTTTCTTATAAAATAAGAGAGCTATATTATGTTTTTGACATTCAGTGTTATGTTTACTCTTTCACTTCTCAGATTTTATAGAAGAATTGTAAAAAAGAAAGATATATTTCTTAGTGTAGACTTCATAATAAAACTACAATAAGCAACTCCTCAAGATATTATACAACTAAACGAGTGCGGCCTCAAATCTTTCAAAACATTAAATAGCGATACTTGATCCTGTCAGTTTATCAGTGGCCGGCGAACAATGGGATAGAAACAATTCCTCCCGGACGTGGCACAAAAGGAAGCGAAAACAAAGCTATTGGTGTGAAGTGCGCCTGCGCAATAAACATTCGTGCTGTTGTGACTTGTCGTCGACATCCATGTTTACTTTACGATTGTGTGTCAACTGCATTTTCTTATACATGTCTAGTTAACTGTCATAAAGTCAATATTCTACTAGCGTATTAACGTGGGATATTCGTACCAATAAATTTTAGGTTATAATTTTTTACCATTTTCGAAAAGACCTAATAATAACTCCAGATTCAGATAAGCCGATGGAATATAACTAATCGTAATGAGTTTAATTGACATTGAAACTGGGAAAATAATTAAAATCAAACACGTTATTCTTCAAAATCAAATAAATCGATAATGCTACATCATAGGGCAGGCTCACGTAATATAAGAAAATTCTATTAAGGTAAAAATAATTGAAATTAAAGAATTACGCAACTAGCAACTGAAATTGATATTTAGCTTGTAATATAATATTTGTTGCGCCACCTCTTCAATAATTTATAACCTCGTTATATTTGAAGTGAGGCAGGGGCAGGGGGTAGGGGTACGGGGTTGGCGGGGCGGGGGCGCATAGTCAGCGAGTCGCTGGACTGCGATCATTATAATTGGAACAAATTAATGTAGCTGTAGTTATGAAACGTAAGCATTACCATGAATACATATATATTTTTTTTCAACAACTGCTAAGTGACAATATTCTAATTCTGGCATGAATGTAATATAACTGAATCGTAACGCTAATAGTATTGTTAGTATAGTAATTAATCTTAATTTATAAACGTAATTTTGTGTGTGTTATATTACAATTGTTATCTCTTTTATGTCAAAGATAAAAGACAGGGTACAGCCCGCTTTAACGATGAGTGTGTGTCCCGGAGGCGTAATTTAGTCCTCTTTCCCTTCCCACCCTTTTTCTTATAAGGAAAGGATGGGAAGTGGAAGTCGACTTTCCGGATGAGAGGATGCATGGAAAGGGAAGATATTTTCTTTCTGTGCATCCTCTCCTCCGTCGATTAAAGGTAGGCAACGCATATGCAATTGCGTATGTCTATGGGCAACGGTCACTTCGCTATTTTAGCGATTTCATGTGGCCGCTCGCTCGTTTGCTACCTTATGATATAAAAAAAAACAGGGACGACGCTATTTTTTATTCAGTGATTTAAGTCTTAGAAAACCACAAGTTGGATGTTTGTTAGAAAACTGCATGGATCCCGCTAAATTTTGGCGTAGATGACAGCGTGGTAGAACATATAGGCTACAAATTAAGTTTTTCTTTTTAATTTCGCGCGGACTGAGCTAGCGACAGCCAGTATGTTATATATAAAAATAACATATTAGTTGTATTAATAGATTATGGTTTTTTTCGAGCGTCTGTTTTATACCAATTATACGTGACAGAGACCAGAGAATGATAAGTCACAGGGGAATGCGCATTTTAATGAAAACAAAGTTGCATTGTTAATGCGGGATGCATTCTGACTCATTAGACAAACAAGTTTTAGTTTGTAACAATATTGTTGGATCAAAATACGAAACGTAACGGAATGGCCGTCAAATGTTGCGCAAACACTTAGATTTATGTGATTTCAGTACTGGAGTACAGATGTTATTTACATAAGCGAACCTAATAACCCTAAGTGGTAGACTTCGAATAAGAAAAGTCTTATATTTTTACATAAAACCATGTAATTACTACAAACATATTAAAATATAACCTTTCGAAATATGAACAATAACATAACGTAATTGTCCTCAATTGTATTCTATAATTTGATTATATTACTATAAGATACTTTAACACAGATATTGTAAAGTTTCCACCGCCAAAACAGTTATACAAAAAACTATTGCCATTTCATTTATTTTCAAGTAGACTGATAAGGATGACGATATGTCGACGAGTGGAAACCTACGATATTTGAATGCCAAGGTTGTGACACGAACAACATAATATAACTTAGTAGAAGCAAGGACCAGTAAAGGTCTTGTGATCTTTGTTGAGTGGTACCAGTATTGAACATTGTGACTCATCGTTCATGGTGATATAATCTGTGTACACAAAACTTTAATATTACTATCCTGTGATCGTGTCGGAGGCCATATTTTAGTACCCTCTCCCTTCCCACCTTTTTCTTACTACGAAAAGATGGGAAGGGGATGGGGATTTGACGGAGATGACGCATAGGATATATTCTCAATCTGTTCGCCCCCTCCTCCGTTAATTAGAAGTAGGTAACGCATATGCAATTGACATTGTCTATGGGTAGAGGTTGCTTCGCCATTTTGGCAAATACACGCGCCAGCTGGCTCATTTGCCACCTTATAATATAAAAAAAATATCTGTTCTGTATAATACAGACACGATTAGTGAAACGCCTAATTATCTTATGGTGTTTATAGTTTTTAAACAGGCTTGTATAACAATAATCATCATGATCAGCTCACTATACGTCCCCACCGAGGGGCTCGGAGCCTACCCCAAGTTAAGGGTGATTTGGCCATAGCCAACCTGGCCAAGTGCGGGTTGGTTGACTTCACACATATCTTTGAATTTTTCCATAGATATGTGCAGGATGCATCACGATGGTTTCCTTCACCGTAAGAACGTCGGATCAATGTACATATGTAAATCGGAAATCGAAAAACACATTGGTACATGGCGGGATTCGAACCCAGGACCTGCAGATTGCAAGTCAAGTGCTTGACCACTGAGTCACCGACGCCGATAACAATAATGTGATAGGTAAATTAATATTGTACACATTAGAAATAACATTGATTCTAATATGAATATCATCGGTTTCCAAGTTTCATCTCCATATATTATATACATAGTAATTAAAGTATTGATAATATCACAGCTAACATTGATGTCTTTACGTCGTCACACCGGTTTGTACTGACGATGCCACGTTGTTTACAATTACTGCGATATTGATCATAGGTTTCTGATGCAACATCATAATTCAATGTTCTTACTTTGATTATGTATCTTATTACTAGCCGTACTCCGCGATTCTGTCCACGAGGAATTAAAAAAAAACTAATTACTTATGCGTTCTTCCAGACTTCATTCTACATCTATAACAAATCTCATAAAGATCCCTAGAGTCGTTCTGTAGATACCTTCAAACAAACATCCATCCAACCATCCTGTACATCCAGCTTCAGCCCGTTTATAATGAGGCTACTGAGTGTGCATTTCATGCGCCCCAGTCTTCTAGATTTCCTGCTTGCAGTGTTTTTTTCACAGAACACGTGTGCTCTACATATTCTTACTCTTGTGATATCATCTAATATTACACACAGGCTCTTCTTTGGCGATGGGCGTTGATAGGAACACATCCAAATATTCGCATTAATAATATTAGTAAGAAGTAATATGTTAGTAAGATTTGCATCGTGATCTAAAGACTAATGATTTGTGTTTGTCTAGAATTTTACTTATTTTAAAATAATACCATGTTTTACTATCAGTTGATTGATAGATGGAGCCAGTTTGTTCATTATAAAAAGCATATTATACGTAATCTAGGATACATTCTTGTTATATTTTTATCATATTACATTCAAGATCAACCCTTCATACACTCTATTCTTCTTTTATTTTTCGATCCTTCATTAACACAATAGCTCTCTTAAGTAGTGCTTACAATGTCAAGTAGATAATTAAAAAAAACAATAAACTAAAAGAGTAATACTTGATATTGCAGGTGATGTTGCAAGGGTAAAAAAAACTGATGAAGAAAGCTATCGTAATAACGGGAAAGGTTTGCAACATAACTTAAATATAGATTACTAATATTTATTTATATTTTTGTCCGACAGACTCGTGAAGGTAATTTTTTGGGACATAAGTAGAGCTTTATACTGAACCGATTTTGTAGAGTAAGGTGTTATTTGATTCGTATACTTCTTCTAAGTGTGTCAGACAGTTTTTTGTATGGTAGCAGTAAAAGTAAACATACGCAATACGTTTCCATCCGGAGCCATCCATTCGCAAGTACATTGGTAGCTTGGCGTCAATATGAGTTACGATGTGGGCGGGCCTCGACCTTCGCAGGTCCTACGACTTGCTAATAGTGATGTGCCTTGATTATGTTTTGTATGATATCGATATTATTATCTTTTGTCACAAGTTGTCTTAAATTTGAATTAAACTTGGACATAATTATGACTTGCCTTTGCATGTCATTTTATCAACAAATTGCAGCATGTCGGATGCATGCAATTTAAAATTTTATTTTTAAAGGATATGCGTATTAAGAGATCTGGGATGTGTACAAAAAATAAATGGACACTAACAACTTCTTAAGATGTGTGAAGTTTGAGTTGTATATGTTAAGCAAGTATTGTGGACAAACCCTTTGCCAAATATCAAAATTTGAATGGAGTCAGTAGAATTGAAACTGATATTAAATTTTTGTATATCACCTATTATATAAATATTCATAACGAATACTTATATTATTGTTTAAGAATCGATCACTCATTAATACACATTTAAAAAGTTTATCGATAATATCGACAATTATAGACATCACTAGCTCGACGTTATTTAGTAACAAACACTACCTAGGCGTCGTATAGTCAAACGGTAAATCGACACAAAACGATAATTTTATGTTTATATAAATATGATGTATTTTAGTATCAGTTTTATCTTACTTTTATGTGCAATTATTTATTCATAAATTAGACTTCAACAGAGTTAGACGAGAGACAGAGAGAGACTTTAATTCGTTAGTTTGATCGGTCGCTGAATCACCATGAGCATGTAAACTATCGGGCGACTAAAAGTCTTCAGTGTGTGAGGACTTTAAGAGTTTAAAATTGATTTTAAGGTCACAATATGACTTGTATACATAACCGTACTAAATTTTCCATTGCCAAAATCTTTTCTCTTGAAAATAAAAACTGGAATAGCAATATGTTTTTTAAAAATTTTCGTCAGTTTACAATATGTGAAGTTAAGCTTAAATTTTTGCTTCATATATAGTTTTAGTTACAAATATAATATTAGCTATTGTACCTCCTCCCACTGTATAAGTCTCGACGTCAACCCATCATTATAAATGACACTATCACCCACACAGAATTTTATCTCCAAGCGGGCGTTCTGTGAAGCCTCTCTACAATAAAATATAAGTTTTTACGTCTCCCTCGTGCGGTTGCGTAATCTTGCATTCCTTGTTCGAAGTTCCACGGCCAGTACCCTCAGCTATCCAGTACAGTTTGACTATGATACCAACATAGGAAATTTATAACGTGTTTCTTATGTTTTTTGAAGGTTTAGTCAAGTTTAGCTTTCTTTTATGCCATTCCTATAGAATTATCAAATACTGACACTTTATTTATTTTAATAGTTTAGTAACTGGCTATTTAAATTGTGAAAATATATGAAAACCGTTCTAAAATATTATAAGCATTTTAAATATGGAGTAATTTAAAATAATCTCTTGAAAAATATTAATAACCGTTCGTTTCTGAGACCTAATACTCTGTATAAAACATATCGTGATCCCTGTCTTTCATCTTTAACAAAACAGAGATGACTATCAGTTTTAAACGGTGATTTTGGTTTTTGAAACCCACGGCAACGAGATATTAAAATTCTTTATTCAAAACAGTGTATTAATAAAAGGAAATCATAACATTTATTAATATTCTTATTTGTTTTGTAAAGACATTTACGTTATAACGTTGATTGAAATTTTCTCCATTCGCATATGAAATCGACGTTCATCAGTCATTTGTAGGCATAATATCTGAGTTTAGCTCGGGTATGTTGGCCTCGATTTACCCTACTGTCGCCGCAGTTTCCATTTGCTGGCAAAAAGTTGTGAACGCTAGAGCAACGGGCGGGCCGGAGATATCGACTATCAATGACATCGACCAACGTAACATGATACCTGACAAAGTATAATGATGCACCTTTGTCATCAAATTAATATAAAACGCGGGAGGAAAGATGGGTCTTAGCAACTGGTTATGCAATAATGACACATTGTTGGTAGACGGGGAACGGTTAGAGATATTAAAAGGTTCTTGTGTGTAGTACGTTAGTTCTAACCGTTGTTGTTTCCTTCCTGCTGGTAGACGATTTACTCTGTTATTACAATTATTAAAAAGTTTCCTTTACTTTATATCATTCGTATGCATCTCGAATTCGAACGTTCACCCTTATAATAAACAATGAAAATATAGGATATTCTTGAGTAATAAGTGATTTGTAAAAGCTATGACGTCATCTGAATCAAAACTCATGTGACGTGCACGAGCAGTATATTTGTTAGATGCGAATCTATGACTGTACCGTAACCGCATTCAATATAGTGGTCATATTATTTAATTACAGTGCCGTATTATAAAATGGTGGAAGTATTATAGTACTATTTAGATAATTATTAACCTTATTACTTTCCAAAATTAAATATCATATACACTTAGTTGATAGAATGCAAGTTCTTGCACTGACGCCGTCCTTATTCACCAGATGGCGTTGCCGTAGAACATTAGCCTATTCTCGATTTAAAAGACAACTTTCGTGAAAAATGCCACCATATTTTAAATAAATAGAAACGGAAACTGACAAACGTAATGATTATTTTATTCATTACACGGATACATTAACAAGACGGGTTGGAGCTAAAATATACTGGTATTAACTGTTCGTGATAAATCAAAGGCCCACGAATAGATGGCTCATAAAGGTGCCCACAAAAGACGGAGTTTTAGAGCCCTTCAGAAAGTGTGTCGACTGGCCCCGCTCCCTTGCCCGGCCCCCGCAGTACCCCACGCTGGCCCCGCGGCCACTCGCTCTAGGAAAACGTCCGTGTATGCATTTTATAGTTTTCCGTAAAACCGAGAGCTACATACGACATGCCTACGTGCGCTCCGAGGTAGATTGTATTGATATTTCTCTTAAAATATATAAAAGAGTAGGATATTATAAACAAAGAGAAATAATAACAAGGAATTAATAGATAAAGACAAAGAGCAAAAGGAGTCGCTAGTTTTCTTAGAAAGTTACGTGGTAGATAGATGATGAGAAAAAGCTGTTGGTACTTTATAATTAATACTGATTTAGATATTTACTGAGACTTTTAGAGGATATTACGCCCATAGAAAGCGTTAGGCTGTTTGCCGTCAATTCAAGCATTAGATTATAATATGAAGAGGCCCTAATATATGTCATATATCAATAAAATCAATCAGGCAAGAAAAATGTTAAATTATTACGACAGTATCCAAGTCAAAAGCATTCCACAGAGCATAGAGCGTTGCAACCGAGCTCAGTACCACCGCTAGTACCACTTAACTCTCAAAGGTTTCAATGACCTCTATGCTCAATGACTAAATCGTAAGCAATACGGTTTCCTCGCTTTATAGTACTTTCTAAGCTCTATGGCCATTTAGTCCTTACAAAAATTGTTTTGTCTAAATTATTACGTCTTGCATTGACAGTTTAATTTGTGGTTTGAAAGCCAACGTATACATGTGATACCGATTATAATAAAATCAATGAACATACCTAAAGGAAATTGATACACTAATCAATAATCAAAGAGTTGCCTGTTCCTTGAACTCGGACAATTCGAACAGGCACACTCAGTGTTAGACAGCGAGGCTACGGCGAAGTGATCTGGGGGAAGGGGGGCGGAGGACGAGCGGTGCGCGGGGGCGGCAGGGGACGGGGTAGTGTTGCGCAACGCATTACAATAACGCGACATTACGTGCGCGGCGCGGGGTCATGCGCCCGGACCGCGCCTGCGCCCGCGCCCGCGCCCTCTACACCTCAATTCGGGGAACGGTGACTTAACACACCCATTGTAGTTATAAGATTGTCACATCACATCCCTGCCCCCCACCCCACTTTGCCCGACCCTGTCACTGTGCGAGGGTCTGCAACATTGCAAACGTATTAAAGATTTAAATGCACGTGTCTTATTCAGATTATAAAGTGTCCAACCTTTTTTCATGCATGTTTTAATACTGCAACATCAAATTACTTCAAAGATGTCTAAATGTACTACGGAAATAGATTTTTACTATGTATTTTGTACAACTGGGACTCGATTGAAAGCTGCGTTGTAGGACACGAGGGTACATTGACCGTTAGACTTCGATGTTGTCGTAAAAATCAATGCCAAATAGCATGTGAACACTGGATTCATTATTCAAGCCATGTTTTAACGTTGATGTTTGAATAGGTTATATGATTTGAGGGACGCAAGCGCAGCTCTCCGCTTCTATAAATAGACTTTCCCACGCTTAAGGTGCTTTTATAAGTTCTCTGGGTGTGATGTCATCGCTCTATCACTACGTTCACCTTATTTGTATCGTTGCGAGGAGATAAATTGCCTTTTTAAAAATCAAATCTATTCCAATAAACATCAAATACTATATATAACTTCGATAAACATCAAATATTATATGTACACCACTATCCTTCCAGTAGGAAAAATAAGATTTTTATAATCAGCACTGCATACATATTCCAATAAATTTCGCGCCAAATTTAATTGCGCCAAACTGATTTTTGTATGGATCCGTCACAGACACTGCGATAAGTTTTTTCTAACATAAATGTCAAAGACATCTCGTAGTAGTCAGTAAAAGATGGTGATCCAGTCGTCCGTGCAAGGATGCGCGGGCGACGCGCGTTTCTTTTTAGAAAGTGGCACGTGTCGGGGTTGTTCACCCTGCGCGATCCGGGTCAGTCGCCGCCCGCGCCGCGCGTCTCCCCGCCCACCAGCTAGGTACCCGCCGCGCGTATAACACTAGTCCTTGATAAGGAAACTCCATTGACACCATAATCGAGTGGAACCGGGTCGACGGATAAGGCACTCCTTGTCGCGTCACGCCGGTATATAGGACAACTTAGTAATCGCTCTAAGAATATCTCTGTTCTGTACCCTGCAATTTATTTTTGTAAGGATTGTGTTTGTTGACATCGCGCGTAGGCGATAAAATCTTTATCTTTACCATGACGTTGTCAAACTTTGTGATATCATTTCAATTACAAAATTAAATACTACGGTATTGTTTCATTTTCACTCAGACCCTATGACAGAGTACACGTGATACAGGAGTATGTAATCAGCGTGTTGAAAGCAGTAAATAAACATTGGATTTTATTGAGAGAAACATAATCCCATGCCACCTGTTTTTGACTATATTTATTTTATTGATAAGCAGGCATTTTCTCTTTGACAACATTCATTGGATTTGTCACCTGAGATGCAATAAATAAAAAAGAAGAATAGTATTCGTTCAAAGGTAAAGAAAGAAATAATTTTGAAATTAAAACGACTATTGTAAATAAATATCCGTATCACGAATTCTTCAGCACGTTATTTGTATGAAGGTTTAAAATAATATAGATAATGCTGTGAGTTGTTTAGACCAATATTTTCTAATATATTGATTAGCATTTATAAGCCCAACTCAAGCCAAAATTCAGCTATCTATAAAGAAATCTGGAACTTACTTCCTAACTAAAGCGTTTAGTTTTTTCATACTAATTTATTAAATGTTTAGGGAAATACTCTTTTTAAGGTCTCAAACTCGTTAATCTGTTAATCATTTATTAACAATCTGCTTAACGGATTAACCTTTAATTTAAAAAAAGTGTTAACGCTTTTATTAACTTCCTCAAATTCAACTTGGGTTAACTTAGTCTTTTAATTATTACTTTAGACAGATATTGACTTAGATATGTAAGATTTAAATGCCATTAACGCGCCCAGATCCAGCTTCAATTGTAATTTAAATACTGAAGTGTGCATCATTCTACTACGTAATATGTACGTAACGGAAAAATGTTTATTTTAATATATTTATGGTTCATTTGAAAGAGTAGCCAAAAAGGATGTTTTTGTTATTGGATAGATAAATGAACAAGGAAAAATAAATTTTAAAATACAAAAGACGGAAAATGTCAATGCAATAAACATTCCTCAATAACAATAGGGATGCACATTTATCTTACTAATATTATAAACGCGAATGTTTAGATGGATGGATGGATGTTTGTTTGAAGGTATCTCCATTACGGCTGCATGGACCCCGCTTGAATTTGACATAGATGTAGAACATAGTCTGGAAGAACACATAGGCTACTAATATTTTTTTTTATTTTCGCGTAGACGGAGTATCGGGGACAGCGTGTCTGTTTAAAACTGACGTTTCAATGTTGATCTTAAAATTAGTTTATGATAAATAATTAAACATTCTTTAAAATATGAACAAAAGACCAAGCGGCCAGCCGCACCAAGAGCACAATAAAGAATTCGGTAGATTTATGGTCTAGGATACGCGCGCGCTCTGTGAAGAAATTCTTGGTTTGTTTACTAAACAATAGTACAAGAAAAAAACGAGACGTAATGAGGATTGAATATATATTTAAAATAATACTTACATGTTTGTTAAATCGCAACTAATACGTGAAATAAGTGTAGACACAATAAGTGTCAAATTGTTAATTCATTATAGAATGTGTGTAATTCGTGTGTTATTCATTAAAAGATCGAAACAAATAAATGTGAGTTTAATTCTTATCACTATTTATTTTACCTATTTCTCTCAGCCAAAAGCAATGGAAGTTTAATATGGTTAAGTTTTAACGCTTTAAACGAATTTAACTTTTTAATTAACGAATTAACGATAAACGAACTTAACTTTTGAATTAACTGTACCTGTGCCGTCTTTACATTTCTCTAATGACTACTAAAAACGAAAAACCGTTAATTTTTGGTTGTTTAGGGCGTCAATGGTAGATTATAACTTTGTGTGATCATGTTCGTTGTCTTCTTTTTCTCTTATTATATTTGTGTCATATGATAGTGTTATTTATTTTGTTGTTCTATTGAAGTATACCACTGAATATATAATGCTTCAAGGCATGTCACATTGTTATTAATTTGTCGTGTAGAATACAGAACAAGAATTTTATTGTTACACTTCACATAATCTAGTCTATTATCATAATATTAAAATAATAGAAAGTCATAAAAGTATAATAAAATGTGAAGAATAACTCTATTCACAATTGATAACAGTTTTAACCACATTGAAGCGATATTTATAAAATAAACTTGCAGTTGCTCGCGTCTTCGTTTGCTGTTTACTTTTTCGTTTATTATATTAGTTTATTTTTATAAAAAAACGTATAAAGTCACTGGCAGTTTAGGAATTTAACCATTAACAAAGCCGAAAACCAAATAATGTTAATAAGAGTTGTTAAAATCTTGCGAGCAACATGTCTGTCGTAAGATATGCTGTGGTCCCTATCTTATCAATTTGGTCTATATAAATTCGTAACTAGGCCATGTCTTTAAGTTAAATGAATTTAAAAATATGAAATCTTTTAAGTCTTAGTCAGTTTGAAACTTTTAGAAAGATATAATTTAGAATTACAAATGAGCGCATTATACTTTTTATTGAAAACGGGATTTAAAAAAGCGTATTTGTTTTAAATCGAACACAAGATTCAGAAACATAAAATCTTGAACTGAGTGGAACATACAGCGCCATCTCTTAATAAAGACTACAAACACAGAATATTTTACAATGCCGTTAGCTTGGCACTATGTATGTAAATCATTGCTTTGAATAATTCCCACCTATGTTACTTCTTTGGGAAAGAAAAATAACTGTTACAAAACTGCATTATAATTGCGTATAAAGTTAAATAAACAGCCATTTGATATTTTTCAAAGAAATATTTTCAAATATACGATGATTTAAAACTTACGCAGCATTACTTTTTAAAATTCGAATATTCAAAACTTTTTTTTAAATAGGCGATCGATAGGGACTCCTCGGGATTCACTTATACATACATGGTATTCCGAAAATATTTTTTTTTATTTGGTATTTAGAATTCCTACTACAGACTAGATAGGCAGCAAACCATACAAGCCTTTACACAAAACATAACATCTACGTTTAAGTTTCTAATTAGCACATTTAATCTATAATTATGTGTCCAAGTCCAGTTATCTTAGATATAGTCTTTTCTGTTACACTTCACTCTTTTATCACATCTTAATTCACATATTAGTATTTCTCTACAATTTCTAGTTCACTTTTTATCACTCAAACGTATAATTTTAGCATTTCATATGCTGTCCATCTTTGCAGCAGAACTCCTTGCCAGCAGAGAAATGAGTTGGAGTCCATTCATCGCCGCAATTCTTGATGAAAAGGAAAGCCTTCTCTCTGTGAACATCTCTTTCTACCGCACCGCATATCACAGGACCGGCTTTTGGTAAATATTTTAATATCTGAAATAAATAAAAATAATTAAAATTCACCACAAAAATGTTAATAATTATACGTAACAAAGGTCTACCGGTGATTAATCTTTGTTTTTAAATGATATGAGAATTATTTAATATCCTTAATTATCTAAGACATATCTATACAGTTTCTACACAAAACATAGATATTTAAGTATAGAACTAGAAACGGCATAAACATTAATTCATCATCATTATTAACATTAGTACTTACCACATCAAGACACTTGCTGATGCAGTGCTTGTGTCCACTGCTGCAAGGTAAGCTAGGCGAGTCGGTGTCGTATGTCACCACAGGCTCTCCAGTCGGCGGGCCACGCGGTCGCCCTCGTCGACCCTCCCGCACACCCACCTGGAGAGACATGAACACGCCGCACTGACACGGCTCCAGCTGAAAAACAAATACTTTTTTTAATAAACAGAATTTCAGCACATACTGTGTATAAGGAAAAGTGGTCCGAGATCGAATATTCCGTTCGTTATAGTATCAAAAATTACTATGATAGAGTAATGAAACTTTATACTTACTTCACCGTTATCTTCATCATATTGTTCTTCAGTTGCTCTGATGCTTTCGTCTTGACTTCGTTTTAATTTCCTCCAGCCATCAGTGGATACGGCCAAGCTCAAGGTAGCGAATACCAAAACCCATTTGCCTAGATTACCCATTTTATAGAAATAATTCCTGAAATATAAGAATAAAGATTAATTCTTTTTCTATTTCTAAAATTTCAACGCTTTTCATGCCAATAGCGACGAACTTAAATACAGTTTTATAATTAGGAATCGAAAGATTGTCTTTTCAAAATTACTAGCCATCCTACTCGTTTTAATAGCTATAAGATTTAAAAGAAAGAAATTTATTTATTAAATAACCTATAAAATTTTTACTTACCTTTACTCAAGTCTAAATCTATCTTAAAAATATTTTCTCACTATTAGATATAACCAGGATGACTTATCACTACTTAATGAATTTAACTTCTTAAAGTAACAATATATAACTCATTGCGTTTATTAATTTTACTACTAAAAATGCAGATTCAGATAAATATATTAATTGAACGTGAGTTTGTGCAACTGTAGTATAAAGATTTGTACGTGACGGCGAGTAATTATCGGGATAGTTGGTAGATAAGAAATCAAAATAACAAAAGAAAACGAATATTTAACATTTTAATTTCTTATCTTATCGATAAATCGTGATCTTTTGGATTAATTGATGGGATTAGCTCGTGATTTATACTAGCAGAGAATTTTTTTAGATAATTTATTCAAGCTATCAGGTCTTTTAAACCCTTTTGATAGACCTTATAATAAGTAGAGAACACAAAATGTTTTGATTTAGTTTGAGACTAGGCAAAATGTATTGTAATTTTTTTTAATATAAGAGAAGGGGGTTAACGAGCAGCGGGAACACCAAGGTGTTCAACGACACCTATGGACATCAGCTATTGCTGATGCGGTGACCAGAGGAACCGCAGATGCGTTGCCGGCCAAGTTTGCATCTTGCAGTTTAACCAGACATTTTGCCTAATCGGATATAACCTTCTAGTTAAATATTTTATAAAAATTATATTATAACTATTATATATCGCCTTTTAAATTTGTAAATATAAGGTTATCTATATTTAAAAATTAATGTTTTAGTCGTTAAAAGTATTTAACATATGTGAATTTTACAATAATATATATTTTATTCAATATCTGTCTAGGTGAGCTCTTTAAAATCAGTGAAGCTTAAAAGCAGATTCCTGTAGAATGTTGCCAAGTCACGTTACTCTATTATAAACGCTCAAACTTGGCGTCGAGCCTAAATAAAACCTATGCTAAAAGCCAGATTTTTTCAGCGTTTTTCCAAGGTAAAGTACCGGAATTGAGAAAAGGAACTCAACTCCGCCGACAGTATTTCCATAAGTAAAATGGTATTATATTTTATGACAAGTACAGAGATTAAAGATTTACGATTTTTATTCTCAAAGGCTCTAACTAAAATGTAAACTGTACGAATGTATGTTTTAATCGATTTTTATCAATCTTAATAAGAACAATGAAACAAATAAAATGTAGTATACATTTTATTTGTTTTGAGTAAATCCTGTCCTTTAATCACCATTTAAAATATTTACATTTCTGGAATTACAAACTGCATCTTCATTATTTAGTTCGCGCAAAAGCTACATACGTTCTAGACAAATGCGCGTCCATTACGAAGACGCTAGTAACTCGATTGATTCAATCAAGCTTCTCTAGCCTTGGTCACCCCTTATCCTCAATTTATCTAAACGGACCTCGCGTTCGAGTTGATGTTTCTTTATCTCTTATGTTGCCCAAAGTACCAATATTATTATGTGTGTCAATCCTTTAAAATTATTCAAAGCACCCTTATTAATGTACCCTTTAAAAATTCTGGATACTAAACACTGTCTTAATTTAATCACAAGAGTTTGTATGCTTAACTAACTGTCGCACGCGACTCCGTCCTCGCGGAATAAGAAAAACTTAATGAGTAGCCTACGTGTTCTTCCAGACTATGTTCTATATGTATGCCAAATTTCATCAAGATCCGTTCAGCCGTTCCGAAGATACCTTCAAACATCCATCCATCTAAACATTCACATTCATAATATTAGTAAGATTTAAATAATAATTGTCGTACTCCATATGTTGAACCTACCTTTTCCTATGCGTACCCTTTGGGTGAAAATCCTAAAAGCAATAAATTCATTTCTCTGCCTGACCTAAAATCGTAATTGATCGCTATAAATAAGTAATTTTCACCTATCAGATATTTTTACCAATGCCGACACCCGAAGGTATAAACTCTAAAAGTAATCCTGAAGTTTTAGAGCTCAAACGTGCATAGTTCCGAAATAAATCTCGCCAATCCGCAACTGAAACAACCGCAATGCAGTATCGGGAATAATCGTTTCATACTCTTTCTAAAATAATATTTGTGAACAATGATACGTCCCCACTTAGGAGTGCAGCCTACCCTAAGTTAGGGGTGACAAAGCCATAGACAACCCCGCTGGCCATACCTTTCTCCACATGAGTGTAAAATAAAAATAGTTGTCCGCGGTAGCAACATTATTCAATTGGCTTAATTGACAACCTAGCTCTGAAGTGTTAACATAGAACATTGGTAAGTATCACAAGTCAAACAGGTCTACACTATTTTTATATAGGTTTTTGGGTCACTGATATAAAAATGAAAATGAGGACAATCATGTCATGAAATCTGGGTCAGTGGATTTTGCAGTAATCGTTACGGAGGCAGTGAAATTGCAACCGAACAAAATAGACGCCTTTCCTGTTAGGGATATAGGTTTCTTCTTCTTTTTAAGATTACCTGCTTATCATTGATAGCAAACTTTTTAAATTAGATTGTCTTTGAAAATAATTAGAGTAGGTAATATACGAATGACTTAAAACTCTTGTTGAAAAAAAAGAAATGTGAAGATCAAATTCGCCATTCAACAAATATTTGAGTAACTCTATTCATTAGTATTTAACTTTCAATTTAAGACGCACACGAGGCCTCAGAAAAAATGAAATGATGAAATCTCCGTAGTTATACATCCAAGTTATACGAAGTTTGTTATGGAAATCGAATAAAACACCAGGTTAAATTATTAAAATTCACAAAATAAAGGACAGAGATGATTTTTTATTTAATCATGCTTAGCATTACATTTGAACAAAATTGAACATTTCATATTGAAAACAACCAGCCTCTAAAATCAATAGCTTCTAGAATTTTTTGACAGCTGTCAAAGATATGCAAATATTTATTTTAAAGGAATAGTACTATAAGATCACTAACTTATTGCTTGGTGAAATTAGTGTGGCCAATGTAGGCTATGTAACCGTGTATTATAGTTTTCACATATCTTGGCGGATCGTAACTTTGTGCGAGTCGCTGCGCAGAACACAATATTAGGTATAACGAGTTGCGGGCATTGTGCGGCGCACCGATGACCTTGAGCTGTCGAAATATTTGAAAATAACAATACATTACCACAATGAGTTATTATTTGCACATTTTACTATAAACAAAACAGTGACGATAAAACAATCTTAACAAACAGTAAAGATAACATATATGTTTTAAAATAATATCATTAATACTGAATGTAAACAAAAATAACAAAAAAAAAACTGTTACAATTATTATGATAAAAAATTATCCTTATAATTATCGTTAACGGTAATGAGTTGTACTCTTAAACCATTATTTTAAAACTAAATTACAAAATCTAATAAATTATGCTTTATTGAATATAGCTTTTTGTATGTTGGAATCTATTATAAATAGCTCACTTTAATATTTTATTGTACTTTATTATATAATTCTATTTCATTATATCAAATCATAAATGATTTTTTATAATTTTTGAAACCTTGAGGCAAGAAAATTGTGAAAATTATCACATCTGTTTGAAGAATATTTTATATAGTGCAAATAAGAATATCAGTCTTAAATTATTGACTTAAATTTTATAAAACGGACAAATTTCTGTTTCATTTCATGTTTAAGAAATAATTTAAAATGTAATTAAAACTGTATATATTTATGTAATGTGACTTTATTGGCACATATTTAATTATCACCATCCCTTATACAATATTGATAGAATATTCATAAAAGTATGAGTTACCATGATACAGACCTTAATTTTAACTGTAACTAGGCATTTCCACTGCCAAAACATGTCATGCAAACAGACATGTTTTTTACATGAGTTTTAGTGGAAATCCACAGCAACTGATCCTTAATATCTAAAATCACTAGTTAAATGTTTATGAGCTAGATTTTGTAATAAATTATTAAACAACTCTTACAGCTATCTCAACAGTCTTTGGCTAATATTAATTTAGCCTCACCTTCAAACACAACCTTCTTTTCCTCTTCGACGACACAAAAAAATTTCACTTTTAAAATTTTTCTCACATCAACCAACTCAACACTTATAGTTAATTTTTCACCAACAAAACATTTGTTGGGAAATTTCATGGTTTGAGATACTAAAATTGTACCTGGTCCTGGTAAATGTGTACCAATCAGTCCAGCTACAAGACCATTCAATAATGCACCATGTACAATAGGCCGTTTATTGCCATTATTTTTGTGTAGATGATTATGATCGCTTGTGAGATTTGAAAAAGTATCCAAGTCCTTTTGTGTGAGTGTTTTCTGTATACGAATTTTATCACCCGCTTTAAATGATACACTATTAAATGTTGATGTGTGTAATTTACAAATCTTTTGATAGTTTTTATTATTCATTGCTATATATGGAAATCTATTTGATAACATTTTGCTTTTTTAATATTCAATTTCAATATCTTTAAATACGCTGTATATTATTTATATCTTTAAGATAATTTGCAGACATCTTGATGAAATACTGTTGCTAAATTTGCAATGACTTTTTCTTCACTTGATTTTAAAATTTCTGCATTTTGAATTATCTCACTATTGAATAACTCTGGCTTTCCCAAGGAATTGTGTATTTGAATAATAATAGATAAAGTGGATGCCACTATACCTGTGTTACCACTCTTTAAAAGACGAGGCACAAGATTCAATATACCAGAATCTAAGATATATGTAGTGTTCAAAGGATCTGAAATGGAAAATGGCACATCATTAGAGATATTATATATTCCAATCATATCAAAATTATGTACAATGTTACATTGCAATATGCATTCATTTAGGGCTTAAGTAACATTTATTTATTTATTTATTTAACATAGATTTTTAACAACAAAAACTACATTAAAATGTAAGCTTCCTCTTTATTAAACCGTTTAAAGATTAGAGGTTAAAAATTGTTGTTTTTAAGATGCAGATTGTGTGGTTCGAAATTTGTTTTTATAATGCTTACCCAGACATAGATTGCTAATACCACCACAGGCGAAATTGACCAGTTTATCGTTAGATTCATTCTTTAAAACATAAAGAAAAATATCCAGTGCGCCTACATCACGTATGAAGCAATAATTTATAGGATCGTATGCAAAATTCGCTAAATTGGCCAACACTTGACATTTCGCATCTGCAAACAAGCGTGTTAGGATTAATTATGAGAAAAAAGTACAACTTATTATTAATATTATACAAATTAAATATGCGATAAAACATACCAAGAGAACTTGAATTCAAATATTCATCTACCAAAAGTGATAAATAATTTTCACGATCTGTGCCATTCTCCGGAGTACGTTTTCGAAGCTGAGATTTTGTACTGAACATTGATTTTTGAAAACCTTACAATCCAGGATCAAATAATTTCCTTAGAGAATTACAAACTTTTATGTTAAAATATCATCTTCACTTCATCTGCGAATGCAAATTATTACAACAAAAATAAAACATGAGCCGTTACGCCATTTTGTTATTTTCTCAAGTTCGCAGATAAACATTGGATTGTGATCACAGTTTCACAGAATACAATTTGAGGAAAATAAATAAGACATGCCTTGCAATTAAAATGTTTGAATCGTGCTCTGATTTATATGATTTCCAATAAATTCAACAAGAGTGCAATTTACTCAAGAATAAAACAAAGGTTTACTTTTTTTAATCTAGCTCGTGGCCACATGTCATTGGTGGCCGTGGCCATGTCATTTTTATTTGACATTTTTGACAAACGACAAAACGGAAGAGAAGACGTACAGTTGGGTTATAAACTAAAACACATGTATGATGAATTGATAAAATAAAATGATATAAAATATGCATTAATCTGTTATGTGGGAAGTGTTTACTGAGTGTAATTATATTTTGTTAAATAGTTTTACGTAAACTTTCACAAAATGAGTGTAACTCCGTATATTACCGGTATGTTATGAGCATATCATATCACTACCATATTTGCCTTAAATTATAGCGAAAAGAAGGTTACTATTGTCATTTGGTTTCAGGCTTAACGAACAAAAATCTCTTCCTAGTGGAATTTCAAGAACCTTATACAGAGAAAGTTCTAAGAGATGAAAGTACCCCAAACATTCGAAGTATAGTTTACAGCCCCAAGGGCACGTATCTTGCTTATAGAACTGATAAAAAGTAAGTATAACTACATATTGGTTTACAATACAATCATTTTTTTTAAGTTATCGTTCTAAGAGTTCAATTGTTTATATTGTTTTTTGCAACAGTATGATGTTAATAAAGTGTTATATTTCAGGGCTGAGATAATAAAATGTGCTGACTGGTCTGTGGCTGCAACAATCAATGGAAATGTCAAGGATATGTTTTTCTCCCCCTTGGATAATTATTTTGCTGTTTGGGAAATGTTCTTGATTACAAAAGATGATCCACAGGTACACAATGATTGTTGAATTATTATGAATTTTTAAAGTTTATAAAAACTAAATAATTGTATTTATTTTTTAGGGCAAACCAAATATGCACATTTATAAATCAGCAAATGGGGAGAAACTTACAAGTTTTGTACAAAAGCATCAAACTGGCTGGTTTGTGCTAATTATTTGAAAACGTACATATTTTTACAATACCATAGTTAGTAACCTATATAAAATTTTCCATACAGGGAACCACAATGGTCATCCGATGAAAAATTATTTGCTGTACAATTTGGTGGTAAAATATGGATATATCATGATGGAGATTTTACAAAATATAATTATCAGTATCAAGCTGAAAAACTAAAATGCTTTAGTTTGTCTCCCAGTCCTGCACCAAACTACTACTATTCTGTTTTTACATTGGGTAAGTGTTTTTTCAAAATACAATCAGTTTTTTTATGTTACATTAAAAATGCTTCCTATCTTACTTCTGTAAGGAAGAAAATCCGACTATATGCTGGTGTACAGGTGCAACACTAGCCGTACTAAAATGTCAACATTTATGTCCACTCACCTATTATTCTGACACTGGACTTTGTAGCAAAAGTGCGCCATACGCGCCAAAGAATTCTAAAAACTAATAATGTCTAAAACTTCTTACTAATATTATAAATGCAAATATTTAGATAGATAGATGGATGTTTGTTTGAAGGGAATCTCCAGAACAACTGAACCAATCTCAATGAAATTTGGCATACATATAAAATATAGACTGGAAAAACACATGGGCTACTAATTATGTTTTTTTAAATACCCCAAGGAAAGAGTCCTAGACAACGTTTTCTATAAAATATAATTGTTAATTTCCAGGCAAGTCAGGGCAGCCATCATTGTGGAGGGTATATAAATATCCACTGTCAGGATCACAAGAGCCCATCCTGAGCCGATCATCATTCCAGGCTGACAAGGCGACCTTCTACTGGAATAGACGAGGCACTAATGTCTTCACTATGACACAGACAGATGTATGTAGACATTTTTTTTACATTAACATGTGCAACTCCCATCGCATTTATTTAGTCATCTCAACACTTAGGTGAGACTGTGGCATAAATTAAAAAAAAATATCATTGAAATATGTTAGTCTTAAAGTAATTTACTTTCATATTATTTGTTAATAGGTGGATAAAACTGGCGGCTCGTATTATGGAAGGCAGACACTTTCTTATGGTGATATAAAAGGCAATGCTGGAAATGTTGGTTTTAGTAAGTCAATATATTTTATTCATAATCTAAAGTACAATTTTTAATTTTAACAACTTGACAGATTAAGAATATTCTTGTTATATTTGAATTGTTTCTCTGCGGTGTCCTATAGGTATTGTACCACAATAGTTTTTTTTTTTTTTTTTTAAATAAAATATTACTTGTATATAGGTAAAGAAGGTCCAATCCACGCGATAGCCTGGAATCCTGGCAACTGGAATGAGTGGGTGGCTGTGTATGGACACGCGCCCGCTAAGGCGACGCTCTTCAACGCAAAGTGCGACCCACTTTTTGAGTTCGGCACCGGCGCTTGGAATGCTATATACTTCCCACCTGAAGGGAATAATATCCTTTTCAATATGATATTATGAGACAATGTTATAAAGATGTAATATAAGTGAACTTAACAAAATGCATAACAATATTTGGTGAAAGAAAAAAAAATGGGTGTTCAGAATTCTGCAAAAAAATAATTTCCTTGGGCTTTTGTAATCCACAGTAACATTTTTTATGTTGTTATTGTTTCACTAAGCAGAATATGATTCCTCTTGAAAAAAAAACCGCAAAAGTAAACCATATTTCAATCATGTATAGTTAAATGTTATTTGCGATAGAAAGCTGTTTAGTCTTCCCTAACGTTTCGTATATGAGCTGGTATATTTCTATAACTCTGTATCACTAGTCCTGTTGGGTGGGTTCGGGAACATAGCGACTGGTCACATCGAGGTGTGGGACGTGCGCGCCTGCCGCAAGCTGGGCGGCTGCTCCGCGCCCGACACCACATGCCTGCAGTGGGACCCGCGCGGGGAGACATTCATCACCGCAACCACCTATCCACGACTTACTGTCGGGAATGGGTATGTATTTCTGCATAAGGTACCATATCTATTAACAATAGTAGTCATAGACAG
This sequence comes from Papilio xuthus, assembly GCF_000836235.2. Lineage (NCBI taxonomy): Eukaryota > Metazoa > Arthropoda > Insecta > Lepidoptera > Papilionidae > Papilio > Papilio xuthus. The sequence continues at coordinate 1,510,529 of NW_013530969.1, forward strand.
ACAATAGCCGAAATTAACATAATTTATGACTAAACTGTAAGTAGTAAGGCATCATGGTCAAAGTAAGAACTTATGCTTATTTTTTTTAATTGTCTTTTCAGATATAAAATATGGCACTACACCGGTGCTTTAATGCACAAGCGGTCTTGTGTAGAAAAGGAGGTACTGTTATCGATAACTTGGCAGACGGGCAATTTCCCTAAAAGTGAATTGTCCAAAGTCCCTCCCAAGAGCATACAGGAGGCTCCAGCGAAGCCCGCGGCCGCATACCGCCCGCCCGGCGCTAGGAACAAGCCCTCCACCTTCACCCTACACGAGTACGAGAAGCCACATCGACCTGGACAAAATGTTAACGGTATGTATCAAGCCTTCATAGTTCTACTAGATTTACTGTTGGTTTTCGAGGCCGAAATCGCTGTATAAACATATTGGCATCGCTGTCATTATCTTTGGTATTTTGGTCTCGGAAACCCACGGTTAGTAAGGTAGAATAAATATAAATTTTATATACAAAAGGTGGGTGAGAAGTATCTCATGTGATTCTGGAGACATTCTACAAACATACATCCATTCATCCAATCATTTGCATTTATAATATTAATAATTTTCTTTTCAGCTGCGCCATCCAAACAGGCGATAAAGCAGAAAGAGAAGCGCGAAGCCCGCAAGGCGCGCAAAGCGGAGGAGCGCGCAGCTGACGACAGCCCCGCGCCCGCCGCACCCCCTGCACCCCCCGCACACAATAAACAGCCCTTCACCTCCACAGGTGACCCGGAAAAGGATAAGAAGATTAAAAACTTAAATAAAGTTAGTATAGTCAAGTTTGATTAGTACTTACTTAACCTAAAATACTCAAATTTTAACACAATTTAATATTTTATTTACTAACATTTGGATATACATCACATATTGAATAATTTCTTATGTGTGATATGTTAAGCATACCCGGGGTTTGAGTTGTCACGTCAGGCAAATGAGTACTATTATTTCTGATGTGCCAAATTAAATGCCTGGTACTGTAGAATAGTGTCAGGAAACTTCTAAACATCACACACAACATCCTGACAGAGAAGATAATATGATAAAAATCAATGATTGTTATATTTTGTTGTAGAAATTAAGCGACATTGAGAAATTAAAGCAACAAAAAGCGGCCGGCAAAGCTCTCGAACTGAACCAGCTCGCGAAGATCGACAGCGAGCAGACACTGCTGCAGGAGCTGGAGAAACTCAAGTTATGATAACATTGTTATAATGATATATTTTTTGACATATTACAATGTTGCCGTGGCTTTTTAATTCAGTCTTTTTTATATTCACTAGATGGCGCCACTTACGTATTTCTTATCTTTATTTTGTTAACTGTAATGTTAAGTACATTTTAAAAAAGTGACAAATTCTTAATGCAAAAAGCTACCGAAGAAATTGATTTAATAAAAAACTAATATCTTTTCCAGTCTTTACGTTGTCTTTGTCTTCTCGCAAAATGTTTTTCGTTTTTTTTGTGTGTTTGAAGTTGTTTTTTTTTTATATTGCTAATATTATTCAATTTTTAAAAGTCCAATGTTTTTATGCAGACCATAATACATAAAATTCCTGTAATTTTATATGAAAATTAGAACAGCTGTAAAACAGGTAAAACCTTTATGAAATAAAGAATATTTATTGAGATTAGATATCCATATCCATTGCTTCCAACAATGGATATAAAATAAAAATGCTTTATCAGTGGATTCCCACAATTTTCTGATTTATTTGTTGAAAAAAAAGTATATTTTTTGTTTTGTTATTTTGCATTTACTTAAGATATATGTATATTTTTTGTAAGGTAAATACGTCTCATCCGATTGTTGAGTTATATGTAAGAGTAAAGTGTTTAATTAAATGTTTCAAATATAAATTGAAAATTAAAAATGTGTATATCATTTTATGTTTCCCTTTATAGTATCAAATAGTAGACAGTAATGTACTTAATATTAACAAAATCATGTAAATTTGGTCTCATGTATCATCTCCAGGCAATATGATAAATGACCGTAACGGTCAAAGTGGAGAAAAGGTCAGTGGAGTTTGTTACATTTTTATTTCAGAGAAGTAGAATTCTAATGTGGCTGAGTTGCAACAATAAAAGTAATGGTTAAAACAAAATTGTACTGTTTTTATGATATCCAAATTTAAAGTACGTAAAAGAATACTGAATTAAACTTTACTTATATTTTGAATAACGGTCAAAACATTCCATATTCATGACAACAAATATCCAATAATATGTTCTATTTCTGTAATCGATTTCGGTACTATATTTGCATTCACATCGTTCTGGAAACAAACAAGTGGTCCCCCTTCGGAAGTTTTTATTTGCACTCGATAAGATATTGATAATTGTTACCGGAGGTAGAATGTAATGACCAGTCGGCTCCCAGCACTCGGTCTATTGACACGCTGAATACTATTTGTTTACGATTTAACTCTGTTACTGGGGAAGTGAAGTGTAATCGACATATTTAGTGCGTCTCCCTTAAATTATGGATAATTCCGATGAAATAAACGATAGATTACAAACTTTAATTCCTAGTGAAGTAAGAACTAGAAATGATTCTCGTGAGATGACTTCGTCTATAGAGACAATAGTGTTTGATAGTAATTTAATGAAGACGTCGACGCAAGCCGAAGATCTAGCCGCCACGTGGGGTGGACGGTGTTCTTTGCCTGATTCGGGGAGAATGCGCAGAGCTCACTCCTGGTCAGGGGGACCGGCTGACGATAGTACCTCTGAAATAAGAATCTTAAGGGAAAGGTAGGTCTTGGCAGATTGGTTTTTAAATTGTATTTCGTTAGAAGTGTCTTTAAATCTACCCTCAATATTGGAATGATTTTGGAAATGTGTCGTATTTGTATTATGTTACTATTATTATAGATAGGAATGTTAAGTGGGTAATTAGTTGAAGCATAATATATGTATTGTTATGAAGTAGTCGCAATTTGTCAGTGAAAAGATTATGATTATCTTCTGATAAGTGTAGTAAATAATATCGTAAAATATTGCACGCTTGTAAAATGGGGTACGTTATTTATAAAAATATCGTAGTAAAGTTTTTTGTGTTTACGGTAATTATATGTTTGTAATATTTAGAAATAAAATAATATTCAAGTTCAATGACATTATTGATCGAGATTTAAGGCAACCAAAACTCGTTAATCCCCCCTTGAATCTATTTTCCTAGTAACAAAATGAAGTTCACCGCGGGTAGGTCAGCTGGCTGGACCAATTATAAAGTAATGTTATTCGAATCTTATACCCCAGACAACCTAGCATATGAATTCATGCAGCCGGATTCATTTGTTCTTGAACTTTTAGTTTTATTGTTACAATTTTGTATGTTGCAGGTTAGTACGAACTCAAACGCGTCCTCGGCCAAGCGCTGTGCGGCATCTCTCTCGTCGTCAGCGGCTGACGCTGGCATCTTTAGCGCTGGTAGACTTTATGAGCTTCTGTTCTATGAGCATCATGGCGCCGTTCTTCCCGCGCGAGGCCAACGCCAAAGGACTGTCAGATACCATGTGCGGAATGGTGTTTAGCTTCTACGCTGTTGTTATGTTCCTAACCTCGCCGCTGTTCGGGAAATTCGTAAGTACGTTATGTTTATGCATGCAACGATATCGCCCTTTTCTTTAACAACCTTCCTTAGATAAAATGAAGAATTAGCTACTTTGTAGGATTATTAAATGAATAGTTACATTTTAAATATTTTATTGGAGTTACTTGTAGTTAGGCTGTTCCTGGAAGCCATGTTGTGCAGGCATCCAACAAACAGAAACCTAATATCGTATCAGTATCGTGTAGGAATCCCCTCGCCTTTAATCGAGCTAATTACATATAAGTCAATATAACAACGATAAATTAAAACAAGGACTAGCTGTAGCCCGCTACTCCGTCCGCGCGGATTAAAAAAAAACTTAATTAGTTGCGTGTGTGTGTGTGTTCTTCCAGACTATGTTCTATATCTATGCCAAAGTTTGCCGTTGCGGAGATACCTTCAAACATCCATAAATTCAAACATTCGCATTAAAAATATTAGTAAGAAGTAAGATTTAAACTACCTGTGGCCTTGGATCGGTTTGAGAAGGAGAAAACAATCCAATAGTTTATAATGCTTACAATACTATTCTTAGCTTTGATCATGAATCAATGATTTATTTAGTACAAAGGGCTAAAGTGTATCGTAGTCCTATCTTCTCATTGACATTGTAATGGAATATTCCAAAAATACATTCATTCTCGTCTTTACATTCTCAGTTTGTCGTATTGTGGTTATAAATCTGAACTTTATCAGTGAAGTCGTTCATTGAAAACGTTTGATTTGTCTGACGAGTGATATGTCAGAAGTATACGAAATCTTCTTCCCTCTTCTTTTATAATTTACTTTTTTTTGATCCAATGTAAAGCCCGCTATATACATTCAGTTTAAACTAAACAGTCGAACTGTTTACTTAACTAAATTATAACAGTCAATTATAGATGCGTAGTCAGCTTCACGCCAATCTCTTTCCAGCTGCCTGCGATGGGCGCTAAGTTTATGTTCATCGCTGGAATGTTTGTTGCCGGCGCTTGCAATGTTCTATTTGGGTACGTAATCAATTTTTTTTTTCAAGTTCAGTTTAAAATCTCGGTCTTTATCATTTCGCTTTTAATTTTATAAGACGTCCACCGCATGTAAATACTGCCGTTCTATAAATGACCCTTAGTGTAGTAGTTGGTGTAGTTTGGTGACCATTAGTGACCATTATCTTAACACACATTATTTGAAATATGATTATTATAGGGCGACCACAAATTATTTTATATGCATGGCTTAGTTGACTGTAACACAATCTGCGCGTGCAACCTAAGTAGATTAGATTGTGATACTCGCACGCCACTCGTCTACCTAAACTATAACTACAGGTTATAACACCTTGGCGGCGTCTTCGTCTTAATCGTGTTATAGCCACGGTCATACCAACCTTGTACTTAAATAAAAGATGCCGAGAATGCGATCCAGATTATAAAAAAAATAATGCATAACTTATGGTGTCTACCTAAATTGTAGGGTTTGTTGTTGATTTTTGGATTAAATTAATAAAAATAAAAAAGACAGATTCAGATTCTTTACCAAAATAGTCTTAAGTCTCACAATTTTCGTATTTTTGTGCAGTACAACATTTAGATTTAATAACATCTAACCTTTCAGGACCTTAGTAATGGTGCAAGATTCGTTAACATTTACAATCCTGTGCTTCGTGGTGCGTGGCATGGAGGCGCTTGGAGCTAGTGCCTACTCCACCGCCAGCTATGTATTCGTTGTCAACGCATTCCCTGACAGTATTGGCACTGTGCTCGGAATACTAGAGACATTCGTCGGTCTCGGCATGTCCGTTGGCCCAGCGATAGGTGGACTTTTGTATTCGGTATACACTAATTCGTTTCATAATTATATTGCTTTGTTACGTCTTTGTTATTTGCCTCGAAGAGGCATCTGCACTGTTTGAATTGATACGAAAATGTTTAATGTGCTAAACTTTAAAACTTTTAATCTTTAACTGCCTCAAAAACAGTTTGAATATTTACTGTTTTTTTTACTTAGTTTTCTATACTTGCTGGACGATGGTGCCTCTCATGCGTTTATATTTGCGGAGTATAATTATATCAGATATGTTTCAGGTAGATCGGGGGATTTGGTGTTCCATTCTACAGTCTTGGAGTGGTGATGGTGCTTAGCGTACCGATCAACTTCTTCTTACTCTCCGACTGTGAAGGTAAATCTATGTAACTCTTTGGTTGAGTCTCCACAAAAGACTATGATGAGAAATCCTGTAATTTGATTTGCTTGATGTATGCTTTCAGAATACGTCTCCGGTTCTAAAACAGCATCTATTCTACGTTTATTCAAGATACCGTCGATCATAATAACTGGTCTGGTCATCGTCATCGTGTCTAACACATGGGCGTTTTTAGACCCGACATTGGAGCCACATTTAAGACAGTTCGGTCTCTCCACTGAACAAATAGGATTGATCTTTTTATTATTCTCCAGTCTTTATGGAATCTTTAGTCCGATATGGGGATGGGTGGCTGACAGGTAAGTAATTATAAGAAATATTTTGTGAAATTTTTGCTGTTTTCTTATAAGTATTATTTTTTAGAGTGCATAATCATTGGTGTATGATGGTGTGGGGATTATTTCTATCTACAATCGGACTATTACTTCTCGGCCCTTGTCCGTTTATACCTGGCTTATCTCGGTGAGTTTATTTCTTACATATCTTAACTCCCTAGCGTATAAATTATAATATTCTGTGTTCTAATACTTTACATGTAAAACGTTCCAGTAGATACTTTTTATTTTCTGTTCTGTAAGCAAACCTATCCAATAACCTTAGACGATTTTCTTTTTTAAAATATTTTCAGTGACCTGTGGCTAGACCTCGTAGCGCTTTCCATATTGGGCATATCTGTGGCTTTGACATTGCTGCCAACATTTCAAGGAGTGCTGACAAGTTCCATGTAAGTTAAATATATGTTGCAAAATTTGTAATTGAGTAAAAAAAGTCAACGATTTAATAACATTACACACTAAATGTAGAAATTATATAGTTCCCTAATATTGTATTGGTAGTTAAAAGTTTTTAATTTAAAAATTATACCGTGAGATTCCACAGCGGGGAAAAAAGAATAGAACATAATTGTTATATATTATAATACATATATGTATTTTTTAAAATATAGATCTACATGTAGCTTAAAAGTTAACTATAGTTTGTAATATGTCGCCAGTTTCGAAGGTGGGTGCCCGGAGGCGCTGGCTACGTACAGTGCGGTGGCGGGCGTATGGTCATGCTGTTATTCGCTGGGCGAGGTGCTGGGCCCAGCGGTGGGCGGTGCACTAGCTCAGCGGTATGGCTTCCCACTCTGCGCCACATTGTGCGCTGCTGCGTGCTTTGTAATGGTACGACAATACTTTAAATATTTGCAGAATAATTCTTTACTTAAAGAAATATAGGCTTGTAAGCAAACACCAATGTTGTTCCTTGAAGGTTAGAGAGTATAGAGCGTTTTTTTGAAAATTCCAAATTCCATCCGTTACTAAGAGAAACTTTTATTGAAAACTATGCACTTAATCTTATTTCTATATAACCGTTCGTATAGTCTAGATTTTAGATATTATCAGAATTAAGCCTTTTCATTTGTAAAATAAAACCAACAAATTATTTCAGGCGTTAGTGACACTAACATTCTTCTCGCTAAGAGAATCGTCTAAGTGGTTAGAAGTAGAATCATTGGGGGATTCTGTGCACACGGACAGCACTTGGCACAGCAACTTCTGCACCCGCAGCGCCCCCTACACGCGCACGAGGGAGAACTCCCCGCTCATATCACCATGCTCATGTAGTGTGAAAAACGGTAAATTTTAATTTTCGATTAACTATAACTAATCGTTGGTTTCTGAGACCAAATTCTTCGTTTATTACATATCGTCATTAGATTTGACAATACAGAGATGACAATAGGTTTTAAAGGTGTATTTGGTCTTTAGGTGTTTTTATAATCAAACTTATAGTGAAACATCGAAGATAAAAGTTTACGAAATCATTTTACTTAACATTTTCCAGGTTACGGGTCATCAGGGTACGGTACTTCGTATCCTCGACCAGTCTGTTTAAACCATATAAAACAGAAAAAGAGTGGTTGGGCAAGTGCAAAAGAAGTAACCACATATTTCCTTAAATTCCAATACCTGACTAACGCTTACATAAAAATACGAAGACTACGTAAACGTAAAAATCATGTAAACAGTGATGAATTATATCAAAATTATTTAGGAAACGATGAAAATGATAATACACAAGATAAAATAATAAGAAATGGCAATTCAGCTATTAATATAAAAAACAACGCAAATCATGATTGTGATCAAACAGACAGACAGGACAGTTACTGCGTATACTTAGACAATGCCATTTTTGGCAGCCCCGTTGTAATGGCGAATGTAAATTCAGACAATTTAATAGTAAAGAGAAACCACAAAGGCCTGGTGGCGAAGGTGAAGACTATGGAAGACGACAGGAGAACATCTGATGAGATAATTAAGCATAATTTACAAAAAGTACACTTTTATGAACAAAACCCAGCTTGCTCATCACGTGAAGATATCTTTGTAAGTATTTTGTACTGTCACCAGCAACAAAGGTATTAAAAAAAGTAATTTAAAAACCTATGCGTTATTCCTCACTAGAATCTATTTTCGTCTGACTCTTGGAACACAGGGGCCCTAGTTCATGAGCCAAGACACACATAGTTATGTAAATGAGTCTTACAATAAAGCGTTTATTCATTTACTAGCTGTCGCCCGCGACACCGTCCGCGCGGAATTAAAAAATGTAATAAGTAGCCTATGGGTTCATCCAAACTATGTTCTACATCTAGGCCAAATTTCAGTGACATCCATGTAGTCGTTCTGGAGATACCTTCAAACAAACATACATCCATCTAAACATTCGCATTTATAATATTAGCAAGATTTAAGATTAGTACAACAGTTCTGTAGTTGTGTGGTTATAAACATCCATACAACTACTAACTTTCGCATTTAATCTAACACAGACTAATATTTTCACCATTGCCTAACTATTCGTATAGTCTTCGTCTGTTTAACATATTATGTAAAAAATCTCTCATAATAATCGAGTTATTTTTATCAGGAAAAATGAGGTAAGTCTTCTCTATGTAATCTGATCTCTATGTTAAATGAATATCTACCTATTAATAAACGTAAGATTGACGTAATAATCTTACTTTTTACTAATATTAAATCCGAAATGTTTGTTGGTTAGAAGGTATTTCCAGAACGAATCAACGGATCTCGATGAAATTTGACACATATGTAGAACTGAACAGAACTTACTGAGCTTTTTTGCTGTTTTTGAGTCGCGAGTAAAAGCTACAAAGTAATTTCACAATCACATCAACAATTACTTAGATGGAAAAGTCTTACGCAGACAACGATAGGTGTTCTTAATAAAAATTACTCTATTTTTTTTTTAATTTCCAGGATGCATGTGACTGCAAAGACGGCGTCACCTACGTCAGGGGAACCGTTACAGTATCATCTACAGGCGCTTGTGAAGTCTAATCATAATTAATTTAGATAAACTCAAGTGATTTTAGCTTAAATTAATATTAAGTTTTAAAGGTTGTAACTCAATATTTTTATTTAGTAAATTAATGTTTTAATAAAAATAAAAATATTTTTTTTTTATTTTAAACATTCCTGATCTTTTCGAATAGCAAAAATATTCAACATCCCTGACAAAGTACTAGGGTTACATCAATAGGAAGCGGTCGATTGTTCCCGACTCCCTGTTGGAGCATTTCGCTGCCCCACAGTATCACCCTTTCCTGGTAACACCTCCTGTTAGTTATGCTACCCTAGTAGAAACGACCTCTGTGACCGATCTCACGACATCGACATACGGTTTGCCCCTTAACCTCTTTCGTTTTGGCTGATAAATTATGCATCACCCAAATTTTATCAATGAATTACTATAATGAGCAACCTGAAATATCCTAAAAAAGTTACAAGTCTACTTACTAATCTTAAAAATCATTTTAGCCTACGTTTAAAAATGTTAGCAATATTTTTCTCAAAACAAGATTAAGTTTTCTTCCTGCTTCTTTGTCAGGTTTTAAAAATTAAAGGCTTCCAAAAATTTTAAAAATTAGCTTTCATTTCTTAATTAGTTGTAGTAATAAGGACCATTTTCTTTTTTATTAGCGTGCACCACGAAAAATAGTTTCCTCCATAATTAAGTAGTAGACATTCGTAACAACCAAACGAATTAAGAATGTCCGAATCTCCATACTTGAATTTGTTTATTAATTGACTATTATTTGTAGCAGCGTTTTAGATCTAAAAATATTGTAATTACAAAAAAACTACGAGTACACAGATATTGATTTATGTCCCATGTTGATGACGTAGATGATTTGCCGTCCTGCTCTAGTCCACTGGAGCTAAATCGTAAAGGGAGAATTTGATAACAGGGGGATGGGGTGAAATCGGTGTACCACCCTCACAGCAGGCGAGCGAGACAGATCATCTATCCTTTTTCTCACGTCGATGTATCTCTGCTGATTCCTTATACCCTGGTACATTTTGCCTTGATGTCGGGGGAAAACGGGTTTAGATTATCGGAACGTTTGTTGCGTTGGGAAACACAAAAAAAAATTAATTTTCACATTTTTCCCTAATTTTTTTTAAACTTTACTTATGTAATTCATAATTTACTGATTTTTACTACATTTTATTAAATATTTTTACTTACTATTTAAACTTTTACTTGATAATAAAATGTTATCAGGAATATTAGTAGGTACGCAGTATAGAACTATTTTTCATTAGCATTTGCGTAACTGTCTAGGAACATACGCCCACAGAATCGATACCTATTAAATTACAGGCAGATAGAATGAATAGTTTGTAAAACAAGACAATAATGAGCCAGATCGTTTGCAAATATCGTCTCTGTGTTGTGTGGAAAAAAACCGTGTAATTACATTATTTTTTCTATTAAAATGAAAAAAATCGTGGCATATCTAACAATATTTGTTATATTAAGTGTAGTGAATAGTGAAAAATGTGATGGCATATATGTAAATAATAAATTTCATAGAAAAGATATTTTATCTATAAACATCGATAGGCCATACCAACTATCGTACGACAAACACAGGCACAGAGTTTATTTCAGTTATAACATAGGTAAAGAAGAAGAAGATCGTTTTAATATTGCGTATATAGAAAAAGGTAACACTGCACATAAAATTAAAGATAATATTGAAAATGGATTTGCTATAGCAATCGATAATAAAAACTATAAAATATATTTCGGAGGCAGTCTAGGTATTTATGAAGAATCATTAAAAAAAGAAAATGAAACTAAAAAGATCATTGAAGGTTTTAATGTATGGGATATGTTCATTAAAGAGAAACTGCATTTTATAAATTATCCACAGCAGAGGTTATATAAATGTGAAAATGAAGAGTTAGGAGTGAAAGCGGTGCGTCAGAGACATATCCATGAGAAAATTTATCAATACGCTATTGATGGTGATGAAAATAGTTATATCACAAATCGTACTGGCCTTTATATGATTAAAAATGGTACAAGTGATCGTATTTTTATAAAAGGTATCAATAACTTTAGATGTATTGAAGTCGATAATAATGGTGTGGTTTATTTCTGCGGTCAACACGGCATCTACGTCATAAACAAAGAAGATTACACACTGGAGAAGATTGCAGAGATAAGAAATATATTTGGACTTACTTTTGATCATGAAAATAATTTCATTTATTCTAATCCACATGAAATTGTTAAGTTATTGGCTGGAGACTGTAAATAAAACTTTTTTTAAATGATAAACTGTTTACAATTCAATATTATACTAATTATAAATGAATTAACAAATAAATAAAATAAAATGTACTTACTAATGTTGCACTTTTTATTTTATTTCATTTACTTTTTATTTAGTTTTGAATATTTTTGTTTGAACATTTGATTAACTTTAACGTTAAGTTACATATAAGTAAGATTTGTATACAGTTGCGACAACTTGTTCTCAAGAATCTTCTAATTAAAAAACTACTGTTACTAAGAGCGTCGGTGGCTCAGTGGTCAAGCACTTGACTTGCAATCTGCAGGTCCTGGGTTCGAATCACGCCATGTACCAATGTGTTTTTCGATATCCGATTTACATATGTACATTTATCAGACGTTCTTACGGTGAAGGAAAACATCGTGATGCAACCTACACATATCTGAGAAGAAATTCAAAGATATGTGTGAAGTCAACCAACCCGCACTTGGCCAGCGTGGTTGACTATGGCCTAAACACCCTTAACTTAGGGTAGGCTCCGAGCCCCTCGGTGGGGACGTATAGAGAGTTGATAATGATGATGATGATAATGACTGTTACTATAGTCTACGTCACCCGGGATAGCTTCCTAAGTGAACGAATTTTTCAAACTGTTCTGTACTTTGGGGCCCTACTCAATAAAACAATCAAATCTTTCCTCTTTATAACATTATATATAAGTATAAAAAAACTAGACAATATTATCCATACAAATATGCTAAATATAGTAAATAGGTTTGAAGAGACATAGTTAATTAGTAAGCAAAGGACACGTTATATAAAAGGTTCTGACGTAACGCAGGGCCTCCCTTCTCCCACCGTCCCGGGACGGCTGTGACGTCATTGCTAATCCCTTGACAAAGTAAACGAAAATAGTACACTGTTTTTTATATCTACAAATAAAACAATAAAATCCTTTTTACATAGGATACTATTTATTCATTTTTTCCAATTTATGCATTGAAGAGCTGCTTTTATATAACTTATTAATATTATAAATGCGAATATTAAGATGGATGTGATGTGGATGGATGGGTGTTTGAAGATATCTCTAGAACATAGTCTGAAAGAACACATAGGCTACACTAATTAAGTTTTTTTATACATTCACGCGGACGGAGTCGCTGGCGACAGCTAGTTTATAATAAGTTTTATTTTGACTTTGTCCTGAAAAAAAAAAATCACATAAGGAAAAGAATACGATAATTTATACGACATAAATAGCTCGTCGGCAGCAAATAGGAATCAAATGAAGGTCTTCTCCTACTCGTTCATTCACGTAGGTGTTCACGAAATGTTGAAAAAAAAGTATTATATATTAAAATATAATTTATTAATTATATCTCACATAAAAATAAATATTTGAAGTAAATAAATAATAACATTACATTTATGTCTTACAAAAAGTTTAGTCCTTCTCAGAATTATATGAATTATACAGAAAATACTAACTAAATAATAATACTTAATTCAAATAAAAATAGAAATAATCTCGTTTTTTTATATTTTACAATATTTCGATATGTTATTTTAATTTATCCTTTTTTGTTATCTTTGAATGAAATTACTTTCAAAAATATAATTACTTGATATTAAGTATTTTCCAAGACTACCAATATACTCGTAAATAACCTAAATAATATCAATTTTTATAGGACGGATTTTAAAATGCATTACTGGTATTTGATGCAATTTTTCTGTTTTCTATTTCTCACGAATAACAAATACTTTGTAGCTTGATTATAATCATTATATCAATAAAACTATAGAAAATCTAATGATACCTATTAAGTTTTCATTAGTAGGCAAATGAACGATACGTCTGTATATTTAAACCATAATTATGCGTGAAAGATAGAACTTTTATTATGGTTAATGCATTTGATGTTTGTTACACAATATATTAAGACATTCGAATCAAATATGCCAATAAGCAAGTTAAGATCGAAAATACCATACCATACGGCTTATCAGCACTATTGCCACAGACCATCCTTCTCGAAGCTACAGAGAGTTTTTTATTCTGTAGCAATGTATGTACTGAGTCGATCTCCCAGCGCGGCATAGTACCCGGGTTTCGAGAGAAGAGGACAGAATAAAGCTGTGCTGGGGCAGTGGCCGTACCTTCTTGACAGAAGCTTAAAAGTAAATGGTCGTTTACCGCCTTGAGAACTTGCACGGAACCACTGAATTGCTGGTAGGTTGAACGATTCGTTATTGTACCTTAAAAAAGAAAAAAGATATTTTTGTAATTTAATTATAATAGTTTTAAAACTAGTTAAATTTTTTGCCTGTTAAACATAATGTGTAAAAAATATTTACCATTTTGACCATCCAGAACTTGCCAGTATCCCGCGGAATCGTTTCTGAAGTAAAGCGTGTACTCTATAGTCTCTCCCGCCTCGTCCCAGAGCAGGCGCAGATGTCGGTACTCCTGCCGGAATTTTGCGTTGATGTGCTGCACGTGGAACAGTTGGTTCTCTGTTGACGGCTGGAAAGAAATAACCAAAATGATATCAAATACAAAGAAAGCTCTTTAAATGAAAACAACTTAATTCAACTGAATCGCATGAAAAGGAATACACTTTTCGATGATTTAGATCTTATGAAACCTAACAAATGAAGAAAAAATTCACATAGGCTTAAAGTTCATTCCAGAACGTAAGATCGTTGTAGATTAAGTGGGTCAGGCAGATTGACCTCAACAATGTCACCCATGACTCAACTTTGGAGGTGCGTAGGCAGCGCCTCTGAGGCATTCAGGTCATTCCCAATTATTAAGAAGATTCAAACATATGAAAAACAATTACTTTATGAATAACCACTTCTAGATAAAACAAAAAATATTCCTTACATGAGTCATGAGAAAATGAACTGATCTGACGTTAATCGTGATCGTTAATTGGTTAAGTAGTAAGTGAAAATATGTCATCCTGTTGCACTAAGGGCTTCCCTCACCACTTAACGTTTCGGAGTGCGGAAGTTAATCCCCCAATAAACAGTTTAAACATTGGCACACGATGCAGAGGAAACGGGGATTTGCGATTAAAGGAAGTTAGGTCCGGATAATACAATGATTGTTGCTCCCACCACGATAACAACTTCCCACACTCCAGCTACTGTTAACTTAATTGTTATATACGCTAATTTATATATAACTGATAAAGAATCGTGCCACAGTTGTGGATTTTTTTGTTAGTATGGAAAGAGGTGACTGAACTTTTAAACAGCCTGTAACCTGTAACATAATGTACGTTTGATAAATAATCAATGAAAGACAAAAAAACATCGCTTTAGTACTTATAGCAGACCCCGTAAAATTAGCTAAATGTCGACACTAAAAAAGTAGGTATACGTAAGCATACCGTTTTCTAAGTAAATGTAGATATTGCCTAAATTCTAGCCTGACATAAAAAAGTATAGAATTATATTTTACAAGATGTTTTTATAAAGTGACAAATAACAAACGACTTACTAATTATACTTCTAATATGTTCAATTTTGTTAGTGAAATTTTTGGCTTTTTATCGCCTTATATTTTAATTTTTTTTTGCTATTTGTATTGATAAGTTCTTCGTAGTTACAAAATTACGTGTATAATAATTCTGTATATCTCTGTTTATTAAGCGTATGTAGAACGACGATACAAGGCTGCAATCTTGATGCGTCTTTTTAAATTGCGCCATCAATTTGCTGCTGTGTTCACAATTTACTTTATACACTTACTATGTAGCTCGACATTTTAACATCTAGAAGTATATTACTGTCTTTTTTCTTTCTCATTTGATCACTATATTAAAATATACACTCGAATATATTATCGAAATAAAAAATTTAAACAAAGAAGTATAATGCATAAAAGTTGACACGTAACTACATATATCTGTATTTAAAAACTAGTCAAATTAATCTACCTACCCCATACGTAGATCTCGGAAAGTCATCAGTTTCCCATAAAGTTATAATCGGACAACTTTTATACGTATTCACTCCTTCTTTCCGCAAATGCAGATAAAGCTCGACTACTTTCCATTTCCCCATAACAGTTCTCGGATCCAAATCGTCATATTCATGTTCTCTTTGACAAATAACTGTGATATTATTGTTGGTAGAGTTAGAAACTTCTATAGCCGATGTCTTCAAAAACAAAAGCAGGAACCATGGTAAGAACATTGTGCCACGCCTAAAAGATTCCATTAAAAAAACAAATGCCAATTTTGACAAATTCAATTTTAAATATGGAACTTCACAGTTAATTGTTAAAAGCGAATTCGATTTACGAACGCTACGCCCGCGAAAACTGGCAGCGTATAACCGATTGCTACGGACTGACGGGCGATTGGATGCGGCGCGGTCCTTAGTCACTCGAGAAACGATGTTATCACATTTGACCCCTGCCTTACGTAGCACTAGAGTTCCCACTGACCTTTTATATAAATTCACATGATTACGTCATAGATAAATGAATATACCTTCATTTAATTTTTTACTTATTGCCATATAAAAACTTAAAATATTCATTTTTTATTAATCAATACTAAATTAACTAAAATATAGATTAAAATATAGACATTCGTAGATGTCTATTTACGGCATCTTTAAATAATTACATAAATGGACAATATAGATGTGGTGTCTAAAATTTCGACTTAGTATTTTAGTATGATTTGAGAAATTTCCTTCATACACAACATTTGATTAATTTATTTCACGTTCATAATAACTTTAAGCGAAAAAAAAAATTGGTAGGTGTAGACATTCGTAGGTCTATGGAAATAAAGTGTGCCAGTATTGTCGCAATGATCAAGTAGTGAATGAAGATCACTAATTGTCATTGTGAATACTCCCGCTAGCCGCTGAGGCAGGGCAGGGACACGTCGACACACTGTTTACAATATTATTTTAAGTAGTGTATAAACACTTTTAGTATTATACTAAAATTTAATTCTTTCCTACAAAAATTGATTCGACAAAAAAAATATTCCACTTCATTCGTATTTGTTACCTCAAATTTAACTTTCCTCACATGTCAATAGCTTTTAAAACTTTAATACACAATCTCATGCACAAAATGAATCTTACCAAATAAGAATTCATAAGAAATTGCAATTGGATCTAACAAGTTTCTTCGAAGTATTATCATCTGTATACACTTAAAGTGTAAGTTTTTGTAAATGATTTCAAGCTAATGACATAAACAAAAGCATACAAGAGGATATTAAGATTAATACATGATAGTATGACTAATGCTTTGTTGAAAGACTAAATAGTTTCAATAATAGACGTCATCATTCAATATCATATCGGGATTACTTATCTTACATATTAAAATAGTTGTTAATGCAGAGTTCACAAATCCATATTCGATCCTAAAGCAATTTATATTAAAAACTAGCTGTCGCCCGCACTCCGTACGCGCGGAATTAAAAAAATCTATTGGTCGCAACATTATAAAGCTAAAGCTTAAAAAGACTGGCCAACAAAAAAAGAATTTTCCAAATCGAACCAGTAGTTCCTGAGATTAGCGTGTTTAAGCAAAACAAACTCTTCCGCTTTATAATATTAGTATAGATATTTAATAAAAAAAACCAACGCTCCCGTTCAACATTACAAAAACAATATAGATAATCTTACTTCTTACTAATATTATAAATACGAATGTTCAGACGGATGGATGAATGGATGTTTGTTTAGGTATCTCCAGAACGGCTGAAAAGAACTCGCTGAAATTTGGCAATTGTAGAACATAGTATGGAAGAATACATATGCAATAGAGTCGCGGACAACAGCTAGTAGCAATATAAAAGTCATTTTAAATATATTAAACATAAATGGATTTACTGTTTATAGTGCGAAAAATTTATAGATTAAAAAACTCACCCGATCATGTGGCTCCGAAATATGAATCACGATGCATGTTCTGGCATAATCAACTCTGGAATCCCCCGCTAAATGTTGCACGAACTCAACACCGTACCACATCCCAGTCAAACTATCCACCCAGATGCCAGTCTGGGGGGATCTGTTCACGCAGTAGTCTCTGATATTCTTCATAAAGGGTGCTTCATACGACGTAAACCCTTGCCCGTAACTGTTGTATTGCGGGGTTGTGTACCCTGGTAGGAACACATTAGATCCTGTATTGTAACTATTGTATCTAGGCGTTGTATATCCTGTGTTATAATTTGGATATCGATTTGCATCTGGAAATGTTGCTATATCACTACCAGTCTTATACGGATATTGATTGTATAAATTGGCAATTGTTGTATAACTTGGTTGTCTTGTTGTATCATATCTTTGATAATTTGCACAATCCACGATTGTAAATATAGCTATCAAAATCCCAGCTATTTGATACATTTCTTCGTATTTTCGTAAAGTTGTCTATGGATGAGATGTTGCGTGTTAGTTAGACAGTGAAGTGCGACTGCTGCGGACTGTATGGGAGTGGGATGTAAACTAATTAGGCCTAATTGTAATCTGTCAGGTCCGGTGTCAAAGGCTATAAGCCGTTTATCTTGCATCTAGGAACGTGGATATTTGAATGACCGGTTCTAACATTTGTAAGTAGATGTTATAAAAGTATTGTGTCATTACTACGCGTAATAAATAATACATTGATTTAGCCTTCATATCTCCCAATGGCAGCCATCTTCATTGAATAAATAAGCATAATGGATTGTTTATCAATAACTTACGACTCTATACAATGTTCGATCTTATAATTTTGCGATCATAACTATATTTAACTAATATATTAATTAATTGTTCAGTTTCATTGTCTATTTTCATTCTTAAATTATCAATACATTAAGCCGATTGTACTTAAATCAATTGATGGCTCATGCTCATTGAATTTTATATTTATTATTCTCTCTGACCTTCTTTTATAATATATATTAATTATCAATACGTAAAAGCTAAGAAACTCAAAACAATCCTTTACCAAACTAAACTTTATTTTATCAAAATTCACATTGAGTACTGATGAAATAGCTTGTTTTATCAGGTTTTATCCAAGACGTCACACTGTAGTATTTAATTGACAAAGTTAATTAACAACTTTGGTCTACTTCTGAGTTGTATAATTGATGTAATTTGCTTGCGAAAGGACTTCCTACTTATCGTATATACGACCTCGCTTTGAACCAAATGGTCGGAGATCAGAGGGCACTTGTTCACAGCATCCTCAAAAACAATTAGCAGCGCACAAAACAAGTCGTAGGTACTGCGCATCCTGTTAATTGATTAAAAGGATATATCGTAAATGTAAAACGCATGTACAAAATGTCTATGTGGATAGTACTAGCTGTCGTCATCGACTTCGTCTGTGTTATGAATGAATTCCTTCGATAAGAAATTTGCAATGTCTTTACAATTTACTTATCCTTATTGTAAATGGGCAGCGTTCACGATTTGCTGGTAACTGTTTTTCGTAGCAACTACTTTATGCTATAAGCTTGAACGACACTATCGTGACTTAATTAATTCTTTCTTTTGCTTTCTATTTTTTATCGACCACGCCACAGGTCAACGTCCCATCCAATAAGTAAAATGTAGATTTAAACTGTTATTATTATGCTAAGAAAGTGCTTTAAAATAATTTTATAAACTTTGAGTGAATTATGACTAATGAGTAGTTAAGGGGAACAACAAAACAGTTTGAATATTATTAAAAATGCTTTATTCACTACAAACCAATAATAATACAAATAATTAATAAACCGTGTAAATATAAAATCTAGTTTTTAAAATCAAATCTGAAGTTTACATTCTAAGTTTGATGCTCCATATTCTATCTATAATAAATTTGAATGTAACACATATAAAGACAGACAAACATAAAAGCAATAGAACTGTAGTTAATACATCCAGCACAGACAGCGGCATGTCGATACATCCTAGGTAAATCGTACTTATAAAACTCTTGCTCGTATTTAAACCAATCCCATCTTTGTAGTTTGGATATCGAACGTCTTAGGATCAAAGTGAAAATGCCGCCGTTGCCGATTTCTGAACAGTGATTGATTAGAAGCGTGTGTGCAGTGGCATTCAGCACTCGGATCACCTCAGGATGACGCGGTGGATTGTCTGCATACCATATATCTGAAAGAAACAGAAACAAAGACTATTAAGAAGCAGATGTATGACTATCTATATGTTTCATTGGATGTATGGATGAGGAAATAAGGCCTGAGTTAAACATACTCAATCGTCTTACTGTAACAATATTTCTTGACAAATGTTTCTTGCTAACAAAGAAAATATTTTACGTTCAAAAATTAAAGAAGAGTAATTTTGTAGAAATATTTTACCTATTCCTCTTTCTCTCATTTCCCTTTCAAATGGTCTTAATTTCTCAGCAATCCAAATGCCAGGATCTTCTGGAGAGTAAATATAAATCTGTTCCATAGTTTGTCCATCTTCATCCCACATTACTCTAACTCGACGTTGAATATTAACGCTCCTTTTTATCTGTCTTCTCAACGCTATATCGAGCCAAGAGCCTGCCAAAGCATCACCTGACCAAGGGTTACTTTTATCAGATCTCCAATTCTTATCTGTATAGTTTATCGGTGGAACCTAGAAATTTACAAGACTTAATAACCAATTAAGAAAACTTAAACTATGAGATATGGAAAGCTTATCTGATGGTACAATTTAAAAGAAATCCTAAGTACCTCAACCAAAACCTAGTTTAGTATATTATATTGAAGACATTCTTAAGAGTAAAAAAAAAGTTAAGGACATGCGCTAGTTAATAAGTCGCGTCTCGAAGGTGTTACAATTCAAAACATACTTACATCCCAGTTGACCCAATCATCTCGGACCTGGTATGTAGCATCGGTAATATAGAGAGATACGCAACCTATTTCATTGGGTTTGTCAGTCATGTCTGGCGTGTGCTGTGCGTACCCAACACCGTACCATATCCCGAACACGTCATCTACGTTGAAACGATGCGACCAACGAATACTCTCCCCGCAAAGACCTTGAACTGAGTAATTCGGTAACATAATCAACAAAAAGAACGCTAGCGCACGCATGGTGTCTCTGGGAACTGCGCAAATAATATGCTAGTCGTGTTGATTCATCGGATACAATTAGCAAATTAATGCAGGTTGTTTTCGATGTATGGAGTATACTGATGATTCAGAACAGTTTTATTAGATCAAACGGATAAGCGTATCTTTCGTACTATACTATACCTGTATATTGCATATATTACCTAAGTTAGTTACATCTCATTTTGGATTAACTAAGTTTTAGAGTGATTCGGAGGCCATGACAAACTCAAGAGAGAAAATTTCTCTTTATAATGTATAAATGTAACTCCTCTTGCCAATTTATATACTATTCTTAATATCCACTCATGTTATAGACCAACTGTTGCCCGCGACTTCGTCTGCTTGGTATTAAAAATATGTTTAAGTTACTCCCGCGCTTATAAGTGACATAAAAATCCCATCAAAATCGGTCTAGCCGTGTCTGAGATTATTCTGTTCAAATGTCAGACAGACACACAAAAATTTAAAAATTGATTTTTATGATATATTTATTATAAGTAACGTAAATACATTATTTGTACAGTATACTCATATATTTTATATTACATAGAGATACTCCAATTTTATTAACCGTATAAGATATAGACAAGAAGTTTATATATACAGATATTTCTACATTTTACTATTGACATTTACCATGAACTATCAGACAGTTATTACTGTAATAATTCGAAAAAGATAAAGATATAAATGTATCCTTTAAATCCTCTTTGTTCTGTCCCTCTTTTATAATCATTATATAAGGTCATAAATTCCGAAAAAAACAATCACACTGTATATAAGTCATTTACTCTCAGATTACATCAATGGAACATTAAAAAACTACACAATAATACTACGATCATCAAGATCTTGCCAATAGAAATGCCATAATGACAAACAAAGTCCCAGTTAATTGAATATTTGTCGCAGAATTTTCACAAACGCGTTTCAAAGCTGACGTGGATAGATGTTTGAGCGTGAAGATATTGTGAATGCTGGCGAGGTCCTCTGGTGTCAACTGATTCTCGTTCCTGGATAACACGACGCTGTACAGCTGCGAGTGGGGTAGACGCATACAGAAGTTCAATACCAAGTGAGTCTTCGCAACTTTCAATACTTGTATGACTCCACCGAAGAAACGGTACATTTTCTCAACCGCTGGAAACAGAAATTATATACATCAAATATATTTCTTTGTAATAATGCTATGCATATTATATGTACTACTTAACAGATTCATCATTCACATACGATGAAAAGATTAGAAATACAAAATAATATTTTATGTTGCCGACACTTCGAGTTAGCTCTATTAAGATTAATCCTGGTTTACATTAAGTCAGTACAGTAATACGTAGTGCTCAAAATCAGCGCTGGCATACATGGCATAATGTAAACACTAACTGGCGCCAGTGCGTTAAAGATATCCATGCCGCGACAGCGCTCCTGTCCTACTGTACTGGCATTCTGTAAACAAGGATTTAGGCTGACTAGAGTACTGCTAAGTTACAATCTCATTTCATTCGTAAGGCTTCTTCATAATCATGTTAAGACACCTGATACATTCCATGTCTATTATCAAATGTAAAAAAAGGTAGTTTAGTACTATAAATAATTTGAATCAGTGTTTAAGTTAGAAAGTAAATTAAATCACGCAATATTATAATTACAGTCTTTATTCATTATATTTGCTAGCGCGTTTTAAAAACTATTTAAATATAATCTAGTTAGATAAAAATCTTAATGGAACAAATATATTAAAACTAAATTTAACAAACAAATATCAAAGTAATCGTACTTTTACCGCAATGGCGTAGGAACGACTGTAAAAAATTAAAATAAATATTAACGTCTTTATATATAACAATTCTACTACATTAAAATTTCTTTCATTTTGTATTGATTTTTATAATTAACTGACGTACGAATATATCTTCTTTAGTAGACCCTTACATAAAAGCTAACCGAAAAGGAAAAGTATTAAGAAATGTTCAATAACAACGCAACTGACTTACATCTATTAGGCACGTCCGTGGGCCAGAAACCTTTATGCGACGTGTTCACTTTGATGTGGTACTCATCTCTCCAGAGACCTTCGTTCCATTCCAGCACGAAGTGTCGGATACGGTACTGCTCAGGCATGCCATACGTGCGGCTCACGTACGGAGAATTTGTCAACGGGAGGTAAGACGTAGGGGGCGTTGGCTGAAATCAAGAATTATTCCAAAATAATATTGACAAAAAAGTATGTAGTAGAAAAGTAGTCTACTGATAATTGACTCACACGTTATCGTGCGACCAGAGTAAAAACAAAAAACAAAAAAAATCATAGATTTTCTTAGACCATAATCCCAGTGTAAAACATATTGTTATCTCTGTTTTGTCAGAGATAATAACAGAGATGACGATATGTTTTATACAATGATTATGACAGCAGAAACAAACGGTAAAAGAGTTAGTAAAACATTTATAAAACTATTTGGTATCAAAATTATTAATTTAATAACGATAAATGTAATTATTTATCGAATAAATATAAGCTATTGATATAAAGATATTTTATAGTTCAATAACTATCCATTGAATCAGTACACAATATAAAGCCTGTACCTCAACTGTATTTATAGACATGTGTGTTACGTGTTTTCTTGTGGGATTTCATATAACATTGTCGTGGTGTTAAGTTGCTATTGTTAAAACGTCGCATGAATGACGCGCCACAAGCATACTAACATTATATAAAAATATACGATTAAT
Organism: Papilio xuthus; assembly: GCF_000836235.2. Lineage (NCBI taxonomy): Eukaryota > Metazoa > Arthropoda > Insecta > Lepidoptera > Papilionidae > Papilio > Papilio xuthus. The sequence continues at coordinate 1,533,796 of NW_013530969.1, forward strand.
GGAGGCTCTTTACATTTATTAATGACTTGACGTAGGAACTACGCTTTAGAATCTTACTAATATAAATGCAAATATTAATAAAATTTATGTTTAGATAGATAGATGAATTTTTGTTTGAAGGTATATCCGGTACGGCTCAATAGATCTCGTTCTAATTTAGCATAGATGTAGAACATTGTCTGGAAGAACACATGGGCTACTTATTGTTTTTTTATCAAGTCGCACGGATGGTGTCGACAGATAGTCTTAAATAAGCTGCAGATTAGGCTACGATTGTTTTGTAAACTTAAAGAAGTTTACTTTAATGTTATACATCTGACAGATAATATTTAGTTAGGTCTCGCTGAGTTAATGTTATTGAATCTTCCAGCTATTTTGATAAAAGATAATGATGTGATATGATGAAAGTTAAATGATTTAATTTGAATCTAATACTTACTAAGTTACGATTAATCAAAGCACCTTGTATATAATCTTCAAACTTTCTTAACTGTATTATAGGACAATAAGGATTATATTCCGTTATTATTCTATTATCTTTATGGAATATATACTCGCGTAAATACCACATTCCCAACAATTCATCAATATCGAAATCATGAATAGGTTTCAAGTCCGGACAGTAATTTACATTTGTCGCACACACCGTTACTAAGAGAAAAGCAAATGGTATTATAATGAACTCCATTTAAACATATAATTAAAGGTAATTTTCGTATATGATCTTTTTAATTAATGTACATGTGGTTGGGAGACAGAGTGATATTAATTAAGGTTGAACCTACGCCTCTTATATCATGGCTCCTCTATCTCTTGACCTACTAATTGTAACGACCTCTACATCCTGCAAATTGCTAGTCACACGTTAATATGCTTGTAAATTAAAATTAAGTTAAGTCTCATTATTAGATAATTTCTATAGTAAGGGTTAATTACATTACTTGTATTTGATTTAAATTAATGTACATTAATTACTTTTTGAGTACCTATATATTTGCATATCTTGTCTGCTACGGTATTTATGACGCTGACTGTATTTGTTAATAACTAGCGGACGCCCGTGTGGACCTTCCCAAGATCCAACAAAATCCAGCCGTTCCGGAGATTACTTTTATGTATTGTAATAATAGTTACAGACAAATGAAATATCATTATACTATACACAAATGTCATAACATAGCTCCTAGTTAACGTCCTAGCTAGCTCTTTGCAAAGAACGTCTGATACTGCATATAAAACCTTTCGTTTTACTTTTAGATAAACAGATGACCTCGTGAAGGTTGGATAAGATTACATACTGTACAAGACATTGATAAAGGTCTATTGTACAACCTATTGATATTGAGTTTGTTTAAATATTTATCTGCGTGATGAACTGATGTATATCAATATATCAAGTAAATCAGATATAGATCTAAAATGTTCTTTAACATACTAAAAATCAATAAACATTATTCATTGTAAAAAAGTAGCAAAAAATAAAATAAAAGCTATCCAAATAATACGAACAAACCTGTATATGAACTTCCCTTATGTCAATATGAAAACATTCCTTGGTATGTTCAATTTTATACTCTCCTTTCGAATGTGGAATCTTCTCAACTCCGTACCAAACTCCGGATATTTGATCCAAATCAATGTCACCGAAGTACGGCGATAAATCGTCACAGTATTTATGATTCTCGAAGTAATAACTATTCTGACCGTAGCACTGGGTGTAAGCTAAGCTTAATAGAATCAGTATGAACTTCTCCATTTGGATTAAACCCGGATATCGGGATAAAAATTCGGGATAAAGAGAACCGGGTGAACCAGGCGACTATACGCGGCAGGAGATAACCGACGGATTAATCTTGTGAACGGCGCGGACGATCCCCGCTTTTAACACGTGGGCGGAATATGAAATGAGCTCCCTCAATTGGCAATGCCACACCGCGGGTAATTTTCTCGTTATGTGACAATACATCCTTTATAAACATTATAAACACTGTCCCCTTTATACAAGGAGAAAATATTTTAATTTTCTACACTACAGCATCTTATAAACTATTCTTTTAATCCTTAAAGCTTTTTAACTTGAAAGAGAATAATCTATTATGCTTGTTTATCGCTTAATTTGTGTTAAAAATAAGCATTTTACTTATATCCCACAGCAGTAAAGTGAAAGTTATAATGAGGAAAATAACAAAGAACAAGAATAGTTTGGCGATTTCTACAAAGAATCCTAATCCTATGAATTTTTCCGATTACATGAAAATTTTCCGCCAGCGCTTTTCTTGGCATACTTGGACGCTAGGGTAGCAGAAGCTTTGAACCAGCACCGATCGACACAATGCGGTGACGTCAAAGCAAAGTATATATTGATCGTGATACTACACTTGAAGTTGGAGAGAGACAGACTCTACATTTTTATACGAAATTACTGTAAAAAAACTTCTAAAAAATTATTTTAGAAAACTAAAAATTGTAGAGACGTAGCCATAAACCTAATTACAATAACTAAAACTTATAATTTTGTAACTACACTTACAAACAGATATACAACAAGTATAGTAAATTCTACATAAAGGTTTGAAATGGTAACGCGTTGACGTCATCGTCGGTAGCAGAGACTATGACGTAAGCGGTCTGGCTTAACTCGAGGTTGTTCGTACTAAGGACACAGAAAACGTAGGATATAAATCCGTAGCTTTTCGTAGCAGAGAAAAGCGTAGCCCTACTTTTCATAATTATACGTCGTAGCATAGTCTACGTCTTTTAATATCATGTCAAGGAGTTGATTCTTCTCTTAGTAATTACTATTTGTTGTGTGTAGTTACAATTTTACAAGTATAATAGAGATCACATATAGAATAAAATAGTGCACAATATCAAAGTTAAGTAAATTAAAAAAAAGAAATATTCAATAAATTAAAATTTTAAGGTAATGATAAAAAATATTATCGTCTTTTCGATGAAAAATTACAAATAAGAAGGGAAAAGTCGGTAGGAGGGAGAGGAGGGGAAATATTAAAAAAAAATACTGTTAAAATGAGTTTAAAATCCTGAAGTACACATGTACAGTTAAACTATTATCCACTCTATTAAATATTGTGTATTGTAGTAACCCTGAAAGATTTTATGTACCCTAAGTACTCGGACAACATATTTACTGTAAGACTGTTGCCCTGTACAATCTAGGATTAAATCTAGTTTTATATATCCACACAAGTATGTTTGCTTGGTGGTTAGGTATTGGAATGGGTAAAGTTTGTGTGTTATTTGATGATATACACGTAGTTGGTTAATATAATATTATTAAGTAAGTACTTCAATTCTACTTATATTCCATAGGCAACCACAACTAACCATACTTATGGAAGAAATTTTTTAAAGAATTGCGATCCCCCAACAAGTTAAAACTTATTTGAACATCTTTAAAATTATGTATTTGATTTAATTATTGAATATTTTTTTGAAATAAACGTTAAAAGAAGGTGAAACTTAAAACAAAACCTTTTGTAGCGCGTAGCTTGCCGTTGTAGCACGTTCGTAGACTGCTTCGCTACAAAAGGCTGAATGATGACGTAACGCGTTTGCTACGATAGTCCCAAGGCAACATAAGTTGTAAGGTAATGTCGACGCCCTGTGTGGCGCCAAACGCGACGCCCCGCGCAAGTTAGTGCGATTCAATAGGGGAGCATGACAGACAGGGGTATACAATAGTTTCACCCCAACTATCAAGAGACGTTCGAAGGGTAGTGATGACGTAGCGATTGAGGTGAACACCCAACAGAACGTCTGCGAATGTCGTGAAATATATGAATAATATATTAAGTAAATATTGTGAGCACGCAAATGTTTATCAATATACACTGAAACTAAGTACATTTATCAGAATAAAGTTTAATTTACATATAGGGAGGCCAAATTACAAAACCTTAAAAAAAATCGATAAAGAAATAAAAGACAGTAGAACTTAATCTTTTACGATTAATTATCATAACTGCATAAAATGTCTACATTACTATCAGATAATTTACATATGCAATAAGTAATCCCTTTTTATTTGTCAAGCGTAAGCTCCTCGATTTTCTAACGACCTGGTATAGAGAGGTCACGAGCATCGCCGATTCACAAGGGTTATACTGGTTACACGTGTTTCGAATCCTATTAGTAAGATTTTATAATAAAATATTCCTAACAAGAAAAAACGAATGCTTACTATTGATTAATTCATTTATTTTTAGGAGTTTTAAAAAATAAGTTGGTGTCAAGGTTTTTTCACTTGGTTGTTGTTTAAAATGTTATTAGGATATTTCTATCACAACACCTAATTTGTGAGAATGAGTAATGTGTCAAAAGCACAAGTTACATGGAATGGTCATAGTTGTATTTTAAATAATATCGACGTGTTTATTATACGTTATTTGTATTATTGCCAAATGCAGTAAAAATAACATTTATTTTCAAATACTTTCGAAAATGTCAACATTTCATACATAAAAAAGAACCGTAGAGAGAAATGTATTTGATACCCTTTGGCATTTAGGGTGACCTTTGCAAAGGGTGAGTCCCGGTCGGACAGACGCAGCTTCGGCGGGCTTAGAGGTCGATTGTACTAGGATAGCATAGAATACAGGATGCTGCGACCCCTATGGAATATAACAACCACGACCTTTTTCACTAAGAGATTGCTCTACAGACAGGCGCTATAAATAGAGATTAAAAGATAACTACGAATACATACATGGGCTTGTTTTATTTACGACTGAGATTAGTCAACTGGTTTTCATCCTATTTAAAAGCATACTGATTATTTAACATACCTCCATTTACTTGCCCTTATCCCACTTAATGTGGGATAGATATATTTTCATCTCCTACAAATGTTATGGGGTCACATAAGTATGTTAGATTTTAAAAGCAAAGCAATCATTGATGTTATTTCATCATCATCATCATCATCAGCCTATACCCACTGCTGGACATAGGCCCCTCCCATAGCAAGCCACTGAGCACGATCCACGGCCACTCTCATCCAGCTCTTGCTGGCTGCCCTGCGTAGATCATCGCTCCACCGAGTCTGAGGACGTCCTACGCTACGTAGGATATTATTTATTGTCCTGTAATTATGTAGTAAAAGCGTCAAACGAGGAAATTCGTCTGATGCAAGTTACACTGATAAATTTTAATATCTCTATTTAAGGATAAGGTATGACATTTTTTTTTTGTAAAAAATTATATCATGGAAAAGTTTGAGTGTAATCACATAACGACTGTATCTGTTAACAAGAGGGAGGTTACAAATATTTTGGGCGCAAATTTTCTCCGCCCATACATCGTTAGGAGGCGGCGTTGAAACGTTGTTACATGGCTATGTTACTAAGGCGACATAAAACATTGGAATAAGTAACTGTGCTAAAAATAATCCTATGAAGTACTCAAAGAAGACAACTTAAGAAAAAACTTAAATAACGTTCAAGATAAATCTCAAGTATTATAAATCTTTGCCGTCATTTATCGTTCGTATGTATGTAAGTTGGGTTTGTATGTAAATTTCATTGTGACGACTGCAAATTATCAAATCACGAGTTCTCAGTCGCCTTAATTTTTTTCCAATTAATAAATCTTATTTCGATGTTTTGGGATATGTTCTTAAATAAAAATGTTTTTCATATAACATAAACTGTAATGTTTACGTAGTTTAAACTGAAAAATTTTAAATCTTTGTTTCAATACGATGACGTTATTACATTTATTAGAACGTTAGTCAGTCGGTTTTTTTTAACAAATGTAGCATCGACCATTTATCCATTTATAAGTATGTAGTTTAGGTTTAGGGAATGACTTTAATAAAAAAATTAAATGTCTATTTTTTAAAATCCTCCCAAAATACGAAAATCTTACTTTACTGCCTTAAATCTATCTTAACCCAAAATAATACGTTTACTGCTTTCAAATTACCCATAAAACCCTCTTGCTTTCTGTAAAATAAGAATATTTCCTAACTTTCTATGTCTGTTAGTATATAGTTTTCAATTTATATCATCAATAGAATACATCTAAAGTGCGGACAGATAACGTTATTATAGGAGTGTCCGCTCCGCCCTAGCCCGCCCAAATGCGTTACGTAGGGCGGCAACAATTTTCCACGGGCGTTTCTTGTACCAGGACAATATGAATGATGAGGAGTCATAAAATGCCTTTAAAACATTTGCGTCAGCTGTACAAAAAACACGCATGCGCAATAGTTACCCAATAATTCAACCAATCAGTACAGTAACCATTGTTTTGATTGTGTTTCAAAACTTTTCCAGTCGACAGTTAATAAATGAGTTAGCTATCATAATATTTATTTTGGACTCTTCATATACGTAATGAAATGACAAAGTTTTAATTTTCTTTATATGTCTACTTTTCAATAAAAAATATGTTATTTATATCTAGATCTGATTGGCTGGTTTGCTGAATTTTCTCTTTAGACCATTGACACGAAAATAAAAAAGAATTAATGTTTATAGATCGCTGAAAAGAAAAATAAACTAAATCATTGTGATGACGTCTTTGCTGACGTAAGCTACTCTTGTTATATTTTACGTAACGCTCTGGGAGCGGGCGCGAGTGGCGACATTTCACAAGGAATAAAGGGATGGGGTGTTGCGCCCCGGGCGGCGTACGGCGTCGTAGGTCGTGACGTGACGTAGGAGTGACGTCACTGGGGTGTGGGGTTGCGCCACAGGGCGGTCTCTCCCCAGTGAAAGTCGGCGTCAGTACGTTTTGAACCGGCGACGTCGCCACTCGCCTCAGTTCTACGCTAACTACGCGTGTAAGCTTAAAATCGCGTAATTTAACTTAACAAAATTTAGATACGTATAAAATTATCAAGCCGTGAAACTGTACATGTACGTATACTTTTTAATTGTGAAACGTTTTGTTTTATCCATTAAATCATCCTTGTTTACATTAGAACATGACCTAAATTATTATTCAATATTAAAAGTTACGTACATTTTTAACTTGTTTCCTAAAAACTATTTTAGAATGTATTCTATCTATTGTTTATTAAAAACAACAAAAAAAAATTATAATACCGCAAATACAAACATTGAATAAATGTGGGTATTATAGAAATAGAACATTTTCTTATCACATCACGAAACTATCCTTCACAATTCTTTAAAAACATGTAGCTCATTGACAGGACTAACGAGGCCTACGACTTCTGTTAACCCAAGCTTTTTATTTACAGTCTAATTTCAGCGGCGATGCACGAAAGCGGCTAAAAATAAACCGGGGTTCGCGCGCTCCCGTCGCCCGCCGCCGGCTCGCATTTTCATACTAGTTACACTATTTCTGTCTGTAAAGCAATAAGATATCCTACATGCGAGTGAAATCAAGTGGACAACTCTCGTGTGGACAATGAGAAAAGTGCGTAAAAAGAAACCGATTGCCGCGAGGCGACTGTGAGACTCGTGTTGTTTTAGTGTATACTAACTTTATTGTGCCACGGAATTACGACGCAACTTTTAAAGGTAAGTCATTTTTAATTTAATAAACTACATACATACATTAAAATTTGAATTAAAAAAGATCAATAACTGCTTTGAAAAGGTCAAATTTTAATATATTCGGTAAGGATTTTACATTGATTGCTCTAAAAAAATAATTTTAACGTTAATGTTAGATCTATACGTACGTCATGACGGTAGTTTGTACGTAACGAATACAAATAACTCGTCAGTCCGTGTCCCAGATATTCGAGTGCAAGTCAAGGCGACTATAGGCCGATATGGACCCGAATTGAATAACTATAGAATCATTTAATTGCCTTTCATAACAAAAATAAAATTAACCTAGTTAAAGATCTGGTTGTGACAATTTTAATTACGTAAATTCTTTAGTATGCTATTAATTGATTCCCGAGAATCAAACTCCTGTAAGTTGTTATTAACCGGTATCTCTAACCGATAAGTTATAGAGTAGTCTGTCACATCGAATAAAATAGTATGAAAACCGATTGATATAGCATCTGTTAGCTCATATAAAAATTGTAAAGATTGCGGTATTAAATGTCAAAAATTCAACTATAGGATATAGGTTAAATCCCGAAGATTGGAACACGTGCCACGAACCAGTGCAGAATTTAGGTACAACCGCGCCGATGTACGAGTATAAATAAACAAAAGACAATGCAATTATAACAATGCGAATTTTAATCAACACAGTCTTACCGTGGGTTTACACTGCCGATGTATCAAACCGATCGACGTCCCTTTCATTCTTCTTGACAAACTGAGATGACAACATATATAAACAATAATACATGTGTTTTGATGCTTTGAAATTAACGGTTAGCTTCGTTTGTTTGTTGTCCTATTTGGAAAAGCCAATCACAAAGGAAATAAAGGATATAATGTGTTATTTGCAGCCCAAAATTATATTTTCCGAGATACACAGAAATAAGGTCCTATTTGCTAAGACCAATTTTTATTGATCAATAATTTAGGTGAATATTCTGGGGCATATGTATCCGTTCCATTGTGACCTAAACGGCTTGATAACTTTTCCAGGGCGAGGTATCTTCCGATTCCTATTCAGAAGTGTTTAAAGCTATCACTCAAGATATTGTCAAGGATTTGCCATTGGTACTTCTTAAATCATTCATTTATATATATTATAGAAACAACGTACAAATCCATGGGTCGTTTACGAATCGTTTGGACACTTTCATGTGATAACTTGCTTTCATATCTTTACGGTACTAAGGCACTGATACTATCTAAAATTATATTTACAGAGAAGAGTTTCATAATCCACGGTAACGCTCGGATGAATCAAATCATTTTCATTATGAACAAATAAAAAAGTCATGAATCACTTAAAAATACTAATGAATACAATCATACGTATGGAAAAATCAATACAATACCGCGGTTATTTGAAGGTGCCACGAATTACGTCGACTATAACTGTAGCATTGGTATAAAAAGTTAATAAACAATAAAAGGGTAATAATAAAACACTAAAGAATAACAACCAGTTAAAAACATCTTTATTATCAACAAAATGTCAAATTCAAAGTCTACCACTAAATGTGTATATCCATACTAAACTACCCATTACAAAATCCGTAAAACACGACCCAAAATAGCGACTCACTATATCAAACTAGTTGACACATTTGTGATTATTTGTGCAAAAAGTTACAATTATATGTCACATCTTTATCACATAACACAATCACTATGAAAAACTATGTATACATTTGGCTACCTTGATTTTATATACAGTATTAACACCTTAAGTACAGTATAAAAAAACTTAACAACTGCCTTTAACATGATTGACTTATTAGCATATATTTATTGTTATTTTTTATAGATATATTTATTTTCATACTTATTTGAGAATGAAATAAAGTACATAATGTAAGCTATACTATGTAATAAGTAAGAAACATTTTAATTTATTATAAAATAAACATATGACAATAAATGTTAACAAAAATGACATATAAAAATGAATACATAAAATAATTACTTGTTAATTTATTATATTATAATTTAACAAAACTAAATTAACAAGAATAATAATAAATCAATATAACATGTCAACAACTAGTAATTAAAAATATATTTTTTATAATATATCAACACAAAGTTATAATATGCCTGTATCAAGATTTATTTACCCTGAAGTACTGGCAATATCAAATTATCACAATAAAAAAGCAAAAAGGAACTTTACAAACATTCATTTATGTATCTAAAATTTTTTATATAGCCCGGTGTTTTAACTGATTTAAAAAAGGAGGAGGTTCTCGATTCATCTGTATTTTTATAGTAACCATTGACTAGAAGAAATGTTAAGTGTTGATATTCATTATTTGGAAGACATTATTGCACTGTCTGTCAAGACTTTGTCTTAATTGACCTTAAAATTATTTGTGACATTTTCAATAATTACTTTTCTACAATAATCACTTACAACTAAATACACCAAAATCTATTAAAAAACTATATGTCTAACACATGAAAAAGGCACTATAAATAACTACTATAAAATCTGTGTATGAAAAAATTGTAACATCTTACAGTTAAAGATTATTTTTTAAAAATTGGATCTAAATATGATGTTACCTTTGGCCATATTTCATCAGATGTGCGGCCTTCAAAATTTTTTAATATACCTTTATCTGTATAAAAATTTATGACAGGTTGTGTCACACTTTTATATATTTCCAACCGCTTAAGAACAGCTTCAGGTTTGTCATCTGGCCGTTGGATTAAATCTTCACCAGTTACATCATCTTTCCCCATCACTTTTGGTGTGTTAAAACCTATATTATAAACTCTGCCTGATGGTAAATGAACCCAGCGGTTCTTCACCCTTTCTATTATTACTTCAAATGGTACTTCCAGGTTTAAAACTACATCCACAGGGTGCACTTTCCATAGAGCATTTGCTTGGACCACAGTCCTCGGAAAACCATCCAATAACCATGGCTTATCACTATTCTGTTTTAATTCCGCTATCATAAATTTAATTATAACATCATCTGGTACTAATTTACCTTCATTTAAGTACTTTTTGACTTCTTTTCCCAGCTCAGTTTGTTTTTCTATATGGTCCCTCAATTTGTCACCACTTGATATGTGCTCTATGCCATATTTTTTCACAATTCGGGATGATATAGTACCCTTTCCGGATGCAGGTGCACCGAGTATTAAAGCTTTCAATAATTTAGCCTTTGCAGACATTGTCAAGGCAGCCAGGCAAACAAGCTTATGTAAAATTTGACCTTTGCTCAGAATGTACTTTAGACTTTATATTTGTTTCAACTGTGCGAAATCAATGTGTGTGTTAAATTATCAGGAAAATTAGACTTACATAGCCGGTTAATCATTATCATAACGGAGTAGATAAAATTCTGAATTTATATTATTTATCTTTGAAGGTTATAATATTAAATGATACTTGCAGATACTTATCAGTCCATTCCAATTAGTTGTGTAATACATATGAAATCCTTTCATTTCTCTTAAAATATAATAAATTACTTATCGCAATACATTATCACAACAAAATTAAAATTCACTTTTGTGTCACAGACTAAATATTTTGTTTTGAACGTTTAAATGTTTGTGGCAATGTTAAATGTCAAACGTAACGTAAATGGACGCGTTCAAATCTATTATTGGGCTACGTTCGAAAGCTAAAAGCGTCTTGTATTGAATTATATTATTGCGTAATTATATAGTTTCAGTAATATTTGAATCGGAACGTAAAGAGATGCTTTAAACATATGCATAATTGCGATAAGTATATCTTTTACCATTTTATTACATTTTGATTAAAAAAATAAATTATCAAAAAGCTCACAGCTAGATTTAATTAGAATGATCTTAGAATACTAATCCGGGCCCAATAGTGATTGCAAAAACTGTGACCAATTAGTGTCTTGATAACATTTCGCATATACTGATATTGAAAAAATTTCCAGCAGTACAAAACCGAAATGTTCGGTATAAGTAGTTTAACACAACGATTCCTGTAAAATCTACCTCATGGGTATGAAATTATGTAGGTATATTGAATAATCTTACGCGTCGACTAATATTTATAAAATTGGCGTCAACTTTACACATCGAACTCACTATTTTAGCTTTTTAAACCTTTGCTCGTGATGTATGAAGATTTTACTAATTCGTTTGGTTCTTTAACTCTCACAGTCAATTAAATTAGACTACATATTTATCTGTAATCGAAGGGCTTATTAAAGATGTTGCTCATTCGATCGCAATTTGATAAAAATGAACATCACATTGGTAAAGTAATTATTTTTTAGAATGGCGCTCGTAATGTTGCCGTGTGACCTGCCTTGGTGGACTTCAGTACAGCGTCATTTAAAACATCTTCTCTTGGCATCAGCTCCTGTTAAACTCACAGCAAGCATGATGAAAATTCATGACATGTGCAAGTAAGTCCTGACTAGACTGTTTTTCACTTAATTTGGCAATTCTTTCGTTATTTTTATAAACAGTTAGAAGTTCCAGTGTCCTATATTTGTGGTAACTAATAATATTAAGCGTTTTGTAGCCGACCATAGATACTGTAATGATGTGTAATCCTAATATGCATAACGTACACCCAGTTTCGCGAAAGAATCACCGTTAGTGCGGTAGTAGGAACCTTGGGTAGCTGTAATTGGATTACTCATTATGAAACTCGTGTACAATCTAAGAATATATTGTTACTATGTCCAGCCAGAGTATTAAGACATATACTACTTTATTTCACTATGAGATGAAATAGTTCAGCTTCTTTGAAACAAGACTTTAGCATCCCAAAAACTTAACCGCTCTAAACTTATTTAAATTGTTCGTAATTTAAATAACGGTCAACTCACAAATTGACATTACAGTATAGGTATAGATCCAGATGACGACATCAAAGATCCGGATCTGATGAAAGGCTTGGAGCAATTTCTTATAGAAGAGCTATCTGAAGACGAGCAAAGAAATTTCCTCGACAACACTATTAGAATAATGGTGAACAGAGCATTGCACCTTAAACGATGGCGCCCACCTAAAGGACTTATGTTTAGCTTACAACAACAAAGTGTGTATGACTTAAATTAAATTAATACTCTACTTTCATTAAATAGAAGAATACGTTAATAGTTTGATATCTTTCAGGCGATGTTACGGAACTGGATTACAATTTTCTATCGTCACTTATTTCTCATGCATTTTTCTCGACTTTCCCAAAAAGAACGCTCAAAACGCATCCGACTTTACAAGACTTCAATTTTACACATTTTTTTAAAAATTTACACAGGTAAATAACAAATTTCCAGATTTAATACATCCCGTGGAGTTATTATTGACGTGATGTTCATTCAATCTTACAGAAAATCACAGAGAAACAAACTAAAAAGTTTAATACATTATTTTGAATGGTTGGATAAGAATAGCAGCGAAGGCAGCGTTAAACTAAGCAGACAGGTGAGGAGATAAATATCACGGAACCTGACACTGTTGGCGCATATTTAAACTGTGACTTAGTACCACCAATGTTACTGTTGCAGGTAATGACAGCAAAGCAATGGTTAACTATAGAAGATTGGTTAGAATGTACGTTGCCGCTGTGCAAGTTGTTAGTGAGGCACGAGGGACGGCCGGAGCGATGCGAAAACGATGAAGCCATTAGAATATGTTTTGCTAGCAGTAGAGTCGGCGGCGACGTCCTTATTGATGGAGATTCACAGGTAGTTAATTAAGAATACCTACTCCATGCTCAAACACAGAAGATGGTGTTGGAGAAAACTAATACCCTACGAATAACTTACCAATTATCTAAACTTTAAGGAGTCGCTGACAATGTTTATGATGCCGGAGCTGCTACCCGTCATGCTTTCGGTGGAATCGCTGGAGGACAACGAGGTGTTGAAGGCGGAAGGCGTCAGATTGTTTAGCCGGATCAGCGACAACCGCCAGAAACCTAATATCGAACTACTCTCTGAACCTAAAACAGTAAGCTGACTAAAAAAAAAAATAATTTTTCCCAAAAAAAATATGCAGTTTTTGCTGATATTTTTTCGATTATATTTATTGTATTGCAAAACAGACTTGTTTGACATATAAACACGCAGCCTGAATGGACGATTTTAACCTATTTGTTGAATATCAGTTTTGAATAATTTCTCTTCACTAACACCGACAAATTGCGTACTATGTAGGAAGATTGTAATTTCTTGTACAGGTAACCGTATGTCTAATGGACGCTGAAGATTACAGCGCCTTGCCCCTCGGTCAATGGGAAGAAGACAACGTGCTTCGGGAACTGAACAAGAGCCTGCTCGCCTTCCAGCAAGCGCCTATGAAGAGTCGCGATAGCCAGCAACGACAAGAGAGAAGATTGTCACCTATAGGTTGCCATACATTTTACATACAACAAATTAAGCTTGTAGCTTGCTTATGACCTTCTATATTTACTGTATTTTACAAAATAAAACATGAATGTCCAATGGTTACGACAAATAGTCTCCTTACTCGTGCCAAGCCTATTCCTAAATGTGAATAAAAGACGTGGGTATGTAATTTTCTCCACCTTGACCCGATAACCATAATAAAAGTAAGCCAATAAACACTAAGATCATTAAATAGAGAAGTAATGACTAATCCGAATGTTACCGAAAGTATTTAGGAAATAAATCCAATATTGCTAAACGGATTAAGTTGGTTTTCGTGTTTTTGTGTTGAAAATATTAAAACTCTATACTTGTAAATTTCAAAGTATACAATGATGTCTTTGTATAAGTTACTCAGTTAACTAACTATATTTGGGACCAACAAAATCAAAACAAACACCTTACATCATCAATAGTCTGAAGCAATTTCAATATCAATAGTAATTTTACCGGAACAAAACTCCTAAACTTAAATATTGGTACTTAAGCGTAAGTAATGAGGTTCAACTTTGCTATGCACAGGGGAATCATTTAGCCACACACCTCCTGAAGTCGAGGCGACAGTGATGATAAAGCAGTCGTCATGCAGCACAATCAACAGCTACAACAGCAGGAGTCCCTCTCCGCAGACATACTGCGCAGCCACACTTAATTTAAACGATCCCAGTAAGTTAACGAGCAAAATTAATTGATCACATGGTTTTCAATGTGATCAATTAATTTTGCTCAAATAACTCAAATAACTTTTGTTATGGTAATAAATGTTAAATATTTCATTAGAAGCAAAATACATCGAATGGGATGAGGCATCTTAAAATAAATAATTAACATTCTCGTTATTTTCCAGGCGTAGAATTAACAAAACGAAAATGTTGGTTATCTCCTGATGGAGGTGTTTTGAACAATCGAAGGGGAAGATTCATTGTGCTGGGCTCTTCGGGAGAATGTCTACCGGTGACAAGGAGTCCAGGTCTTATCAACCTGGATACTCAAGAGGACAGTCTCTATTCTAGTTGTAATTCCAGCGACGACGAATATCACAGTGCAAATGACAGCTTTGACTACGGTAAATACACCACGGTTAATTCTTTAGGCGCAAGTTAAACAAATTCTTAAGACAAAAATATAGTGTAACATAGCAAATATTTACTTAATACTGTGTAGATATTGAACTCTACCAATGGTGGACACGGAAAAGGCACACTTCTATTAGATAATGGATAATCTTAGGATTGTCAGCTGTAGCCTCAGTTTTTTGTTTTTAGATACGATTTTCCAGAAAGACTTGTCCATTCCAGGAGGTAGCGAGGATGAAGGCAGAGGCGAAAGCGCACGTCCGAACTCATTGAAGTACTACAAGGAACTATCCACTGAGGAGAGGCGGCAGAGCTTCGCGGAGAGGTTGCGGGAGGCGCTGAGGAGAGAGGCGGAGAACTCCTGCACCACCAGCACCACCGGCGATTGGTCCACTGACAGCTCCAGCTATGCACCAGGGGTCAGCATACCGTGTGCAGAACCTAATGGGAATGAAGTTAGGTAAGACTTAATGACACCTAATTACAACTTTAAATAAAGCAATAACACAATGTTCACCAATATTGTCTTGGTATTTGACGAAAATGATTTAAATTCTCGTATATTCAGGGTAAAACGCGGCAGTTCCGTTGGTTTCGTGCTTACCGACAAAGAAGTGGACAACGGCAATACTTCCTTGAGCCGACGACCGATTGAAAGGAAGGAAACAGGGAATAGTTCAAAATATAGTTTTAGCACGGAATATACGTAAGTGAATATATCAAATATGAATATGAGGAAGAAATAGTCGTTATATCTAGTAATAACACCAATAATAATTATTACAGTTCGGAATTAGAAGAAGTATACGAACAATTCAATCATTGGTTAAACGATCCCATTTGCAATAACACAACGGAAGAGAATAAAAATAAAGAGTTGGATCCCAGGGATTTAGCTGTGATAAGGTAAATATGTTATCTTTACGGTACTTAATATATTAGAAAAGACTGGTTTATTAATTATTACTATGTTCTTGAAACACCTCAAAATTGCTATAATAATGTATGGTCATGGTCGTGTTCAGGTTCGCCGGATCGCTGCTGAAGCGTACGTTGAGCGAGTCAATGGCCAGCGGCACTGCTGGCGCCAGTGGCGCGGAGGCGGCCGAGCTGTACGGTCGCGACGGCCGCGACCGCGCTACGCCGCGTCGTCTCGCTCTCGCTGCGCGCTCTCTCTCACTCGAACTAGCGCGCCATAGACACCGTCTCGCCGCACATTTGGTCAGTTACATTTAAATTTTATACGTTGAAAATACGTTACGAAACTATTGTAACCTCAATAATTTCAAACCTATCATAATTAAAGATATAAAACATATACACTTGAAGAATCAGGCTTCTAAATTATTATAGTTTAACTAATGCTTTTCTTTTATATCATACTTTGCATATGATTAAAAAGACCGCTTATTATTATAATTGCACGACACACTTCTGAAAATATAAATAACTTTGTGTATGTATGTATATGTATTTTCTTTTGTGTTTGCATTAAATAAAAGCTTATGTGTCATAACGCAAATAAAGAATTAGCGATAACCCTATATTACTATCTATACTAAACGTGGTCTTCATTTCTATTTCTTCTAAATTACCATTGATTGTAACACACAAAAACTACTTATACTCTTTCATATAATATCGTTATATTTAAACTCAATGCTAAATAAAAAAAATGTTTACTACATCATTTACGTCTGGTTTCTAAAACCTTTAATTTATGATTTACTATGTTTTAACAGAGACGTAAAGTAAAAGAGTCGATACCAGAAGAGATATTAGAGAGTACGAAAGAGAGGCACAATACCAACAATAATAGAGAGACGAATGAAGCCGCCTCACTCGACTCTTCCACAGACACATCTTCGACGCAGTTGTCCAACCCCAATTTAAAAAAGAAAAAACTAAATTGGGTTGTCAACATGATTGTCGAGACGATCGAAGAGACAGTTGAATGTGAACCAGTCACTGTCAATATAAAGAAATCTAAGGTTAGAGCGTCTGTATGTCGCTAATACTCGGACATTTGACGTGTTTACTAACTACGAAAGCACTTTCTTCGACGATAACGCTCACTTGATCAAGTTCATTGGGTTAATACTTTGTAACAAGGATTGTCTACATAATTATCGATTAGGAGGGACACCCCTGTTAACAGAGTCTCTTATAACACTAGCAACAAGACAATTCTAATTGTTACGAATACGTAATCCTAAACGCTAGATGCAACGACTTATGTAGTGTGTGTGTTTAATCGGCTTTATGTCCTACGACATGATAATACAAATATTACGGTTAGAAGGCTAAACCTGTGACATTTCTTCCCTTAATTCAAATGTAGAATGCCGTTATGACCGTTATGCTCGGAATTTGAATACTTTTGAGGATTTTACACCCTGGAGTGAATTATATTTTGTTTGTACCCTTATCCTAATTAGCGTTTTGTAGATCAAAACGCGCATCATATAGAAGCTAAAGTAGGAATTGATACTATGTGCGTATTAATAATCTTCTGTGACTTTTGTTTACTTTAAATGCTTTGGCTATCATATGACACTGTAACGGAATATCATAAAATATTTGACCTTCGTAACTACACACCAGATTCTAAAATTGCAACTTTTCTTATACATACACCCAAGAAACAAATTTAAGGAAACTTTTTGGCAATATCTAACCCTTTTGCCTACTAAATGACGCGCTTTTTTTGTCGCTTACCATTAAAAAAAAACATTTTTCGAAACTTAGCTGCCCATGGGTTTCTGAAACCAAAATCACTCTATTAAACATATTATCGTCATCCTTCCTTCTTATCATCTTTGCCAAATCTGAGATAAAGATGTTTTATACAGGGATTTTGGTCTCAGCAAGCAACGATAAGATTATTGTTTAGCACAGCTTTGATTTATCATTTTGGACATCTAACTAAATGGTAAAAGTTCGTACGCTAATCTTAATTTAGTTAGGTTATCAGTTATATGCTAATCAAAGGCTGAGTCCGTTGGACCGATTAAGATCAATGTTAAGATGCCTAGAATGAAGGCAGGAGACGAATATCACTTTGTGGCGAGACCTATGTTAAGTCAACGTCTATAATATCTTTTGTTTTTCAGCTAAACGAGCTGGCGCACAAGATAGTGTCGGGCGGGTCGTGCCGGCCTGTGGCGACGGGCAATTGGGGCTGCGGCCGGCGGCAGCGCGGACACCCGCAACTCAAGCTGCTGCTGCAATGGCTGGCCGCGAGCGTCGCCGGGGTGCCCGCCTTGATCTATTATACCTTCGGAAATGAGAAGCTCTTTAAGGTACACAAAATATAATCCGACTAATTTAAGTATACATCTTGCAATCGCTCGTCCCAGCAAATCTTGGGCCTTTAGCTATATATGCATGTGTGAAGGGAGACTTGTATTCCAAGCGCATGTTTACTATCAACATTGGGTACTTAATAATGGAAGAGTTTTTTTACGATGAAATAATTATCATCAGTTCAGAAGATTAATAATTTAACTACAACAATCGAATACTTTCTTTTTGTGATTATAGCATAGACTCTGAGAGTTTTGTAAGACATTGCAGATGTTGTTTTGTTGGACGTAGCTGGACACATTGGTTCGAGTGCTGGTGGATAGAAAATGGACAGTTGGTCAGTTAACGCGGGCGGTGCTGAAGTTCGCGCGTCAAGTACTACACGAGCCCCACGTCATCCCCGACAACCATTCCCTTTTCGACGAGTTGATCGGCATTGAAAAAATACCAGATGACTACTAGTTCTGTTAACTACGAAGACTACAGCAACGTACCGTCATGACAACGATAGTGGCGCCAAAATGACGCCATCTTATAAATATGGTATTGATAGGATTTCATTACAAATAAAAACGTTGTAGGGACGTTTTAAAGTTAGTCGGAATACTTTTCCGGCCTTAAAACGTTTCTACAACGTGTGAAATAAGATTACAAACAAAATTTGACTATTCGTACTGATTATGTATGCATTTATAAGTTCAGACAGATGTCTACGTATACCTTAATGCGTTACTCGTTACTTGTATGGAATGTGATTTTGGCAGCTGTGTCTTATTTACTCAAGACTAGTGCAATTTTAAATAGCATTAATAACATAGTTACATAAAAGCAATACTATAATTCGAAATATGATTATACAAACTTAATATTTTTGTACAAAATTATCAGTACAAGTATAATAAAAACATTTATAACAGTAGGGTTTTTTATCTAATCAATATAACGAATAAAAATTTTAAGGGCAATTTACAAATAAAAAGGCAGTTATAAATTTTACCTATTAAAGATAGTATTATAACGAACTTTTGAACATTTTCGCATTTGTTATAAATACCTACGCTGGGCTGGACTTAATCCAAAAACAAAGACGCAAAAAATACGTATCTTAATTTGTTTTCCTTAATTACAAAGTATTTTGTGTTAAAGTGTTATAGCTAAAGTAAAAACAGATGCAATATTGATTTTGACATCTTAATTAAGTACAGCGATAAAAGAATCTACATTCAAGACTATGGTTATTTAAGTACCGACGTATATAGTTTTGGAACTAATTTTGCGTTCTCTAGTCGTTGTTTTAATTGGATTATAGCCAAACAAGCCGAGCCTATTATTTGTAATGGTGTTATGTTGTTTAACACTAAATATATAGCAATTTATTCGTTCTAAACATTGGTTTACTATTAAAGGAATTTGAACTATGATTTCACGTAAATATTGTATCGTCTGGTCACTTCGCTCAGTGTAATGTTCTTATCTAAAAGTTTGTTCGAAAAGATCGTTGTGGTCGCTAAACCTTAAATTGTAACTATTTGCTACAAACTTCTTATTGTGAATCAAATAATAAAAGACATTTGAATAGGGCAACACAGATGCACCTTAGTATTGCTATCTAAATTAAAAGTACTTAACGTCAGTGGTGCCAACATACAACGTTTGTTTTCGAGCAAATTTTACTTTTATGTTGTAGACATCGTTTTACAAAGTCTTCCACTGATCGAATCTCAATGTGTCCAAAGTTTTCTTGATTTTTATGACTATACGAGTCTACCAAGTGATGAGTAATAAATGCGTCATATAAATACCCGTGTTTTTTTATTTATGTATTATATCTTACCAGTTAGTTATCTACAGATGGTACACCCAAGAACTAGCAGGAAGTCTATGGCCATATGATTATAAAATAATGCACGTATTACTTCCAGTTATTGAACCGTATATTAATTGCATTAAATGCAAATGTTAAGATGGATGGTTGTTAATCTGTTTATTACATATCTCCAAAACGCCTGAACGGTTCCCAATGATATTTGGCATACTTATAGAACAAAGCGTGGAAGAACATACAAGCTACTAAATTATGATGGGCGACAGCTAATTTAAAAATAAAACTCAATTTAATTATGCATAAGCAGCATTTATTAATATTAATTACATTTACATTCAGTCACTTTGGCGATTGTCGACCGCATGAAGGTTGTATAAAAATGATTCAAACTATACATGCATCGAATAACTGCGACATAATTGAATATGAACTAATATTTTCTTTTCAAACAGTAAAAGTATAGTTACATCATTTCACATTGTTTTGAACATGAACAACTATCCCTTTGATGACGGAAGAAATATTTTTACTGTGAATCCCAACTGTTGTAACACAAAAACACTGTATTTAAAAAATATTGCCATCCATTTAATTTTCTTCAAAAAAAAAAAGAATAGCAATAGTGCCACGCCATTTGAAGTTCACGATTATATTGTACCACATAATCACCTTTAGAAGAAACGGAATATTCGTTCAAATATTTAAAAGTAGCTCTTCCGTTTCATCTAATCCATTTATTAATATTAGCGACCGCCCTAAAAGAAAAGTCCCCTCATGCGCCGACCCATCCCCTGTCTGTCATACAGTACATTGAACCTGTTCACTAATTGGTTGATTCCGTTGCAGCCTTTGGTGATAGTGCCTAGGTATGTCATCAGAGCAACATCATTGCATTGCTGAAAAGGTATCATACATTTTATTATAAACTTGAAGAGAAAAAAGTTGATGAATAGTTTATTTCATTACAAGAACAAAAGTTTGTTATATACTTTTTACATAAAGCATATTCAAAGATTACTACTAATATGGATGCACTTACAAATAACAAATTATTTAGAATTTTGAGGACACATTAAAACCTTCCACCCTAGGATACTCTTTCCAAAATGCTTCAAACGCACAAACAGGTAAAACACACTAAATACTAGGTGTAGAACTATAAATATCAAAGAACTCACGTTATAGAAGTGTGTGCGGAACTGCTGCGAGGTGAGGAGTGGCAGGCGGTTGGCAAGCGCTCGAGCCTCGCGCAACAGGGTAGGGCGTGGCGGCAGCGTGCCGTCACGGATGGCTCGCACCGTTGCTAGCACTGCCCGCACACGTGACACTAACATCTTGATAGCTGACCGCTGCGCTGTGAGGTGCTCCGCCACTGGAACACCAAAGTACAAAAATTTTAAAAACGCGGAATACCACTTTTTTCTCTATACCTATGTTTACATGTATATACATGCTGGCGCAAGTGAGAGAGGAATGGCTAAATTAAACAATTTTAAAATAAGTAAGAGCAAAAACCCTTCATACTTGTTTAATGTTCACACCATTTCTCTGCCCCCTTTTCTTATAAAAAGACATCTATAAGTAATTTGATATAATAATAATAATGGAATTTACCTAAACTGTTAAGAGCTGCCTCTCCTGAAGACACCCTGGCCACATGGTCTACTCCAATTCTTTCTGCCTCTTCTGCAGCTAAAGTATATGTGAGCGGGGCAAGCAGCATAGTGGCGCGACCATTCACAACATCTATCACAGATTCATACAGCACTACTGGTAATTGCTGTAAAAGAAATTAATAGAACAATCAGAACTTAAATATCATCAACGGACAGGTCGACGCAGCATAGGCAGGACATCCGCAAGATGGACCAATGACCTGGTCAAGGTTGCGGGAGCGTCCTAGATGCAGGTGGCACAAGACCGGTCATCGTGGCAATCTTTGGGGGAGTTCTATGCCCAGCAGTGGGCGTCTCATGGCTGACAAGAAGAACTAAATTATAGAATTTAAACCCATTTAATGGCATTGAAGTGAACTACCAGAGAGTTGGTTTTACTTATTTTGTTAAGAAAATAATTTAACATTATAGCAAGATAGTTCATCATGGAATAATATTAATACATTTATAAGAGCAATGCAGGGAAATATGACTATATCATATGATGTGTACAACTTGAGCAACTTACTTCACCATTAATACCAGCAGGATTGAGCATAAGCATCACTGGACATTCATTTATGTCACATATCTGTCTATGAACTGCAATATCACGTTCAGTCGGTGCCTCACCAGTTGTATACCAGCCAAGGAAATCCATATCGGAAAACACTTGTTTAACTGGAATAATAAAATTAATAAAATAACCTGGAATTCTTGAGTCTCAAAGTATCACATCATTTGAAGTGTTTAGTACACTACATAAATTGACATTTTTAAGTTTTACACTCACAAACCACTGTTACTGAAACATACATAAAATTGTCAATTGTCTTCTGCTGGTTTGGTTAAAATACCATGTTAATGACATGTTAAATGTAAGAAAATTACAATTATATAAATGTTAAACAATATCAAAGTATAAAATCATGCAATAATGTTATACATAATACTCACACTGCTCTTCTTTTAAATTGTAATAATCTCTATCAATAATTATGTCACCATCAATGACACTGAACACCAACTCAAATGAATTCATCACTTCTATGTTGCGACCTTTCTGTTTACCAATCAATGCCCCAACCACTGTAACAAAAGTAAATGATCTTTTTTTTTATATCATAAAATGACAAACAAGGGGCTGCCTGAAATCGCTGAAAGTGACCATTGCCCATAGACATAGGCAATTGCATATCATATCACAAAAAGAAAATATTTCTTTCTATGCATCCTCTCATCCGGAAAGTCCACTTCCTATCCTTTTCTTACAAGGAAAAGGGTGAAAAGAGAAAGAGGACTAAATTAGGCCTCCGGGACGCACACTCATCAGACGAAATGCGGAATTGCTTCTACTTCATACCTGTCTTCTGTGATCTATTGATATTATTTAGATATCTGTTTGTTGTATCAGTACATTTACAAAAATTTTAGCTATTTGTAGCCTTAATAATATTACTTTACGTAACAAAATTTTATTATAGGTTAAATGTAGCTACTGACAAAATATTAAATACCACGTACCGGTTTGGGGCGAACCTTCTTGCGCACGCAGTCGAGTCCAATGTTCAGAAACGTTCATGATAACCAAAGGATGCAGAGAAACTGTAACAGACCCAGCTGTAGCAGTCGTGACAACGACATTTTTGTTACCACCTGGTGTTGGAGGAGCAGGTGATGTTGGATTAGGAACGTCTACCGGAGGTCCTGATGATGCACTCTCTACTTCTACTTCCATTTCAAAATCAATCCTGTCCGCACTCGTCATAGTACCAGTTTTTGTATGCAGTTACTTGATTACAATTTAACTAAACTGTGCGTGTAAATGTCAATGTTTCAGCAGAGATAAAATGTAACACAAATTTTTATTTTCTAAACAACAATTAAACGACAGCAAGCAAACCAATACCCAAAATCAATTTGCAAATCCGACAGCTTGACAGGTGTCACTGTCAGTGTTAATTTTTTGATTTTGACAATAAAATTTATGGTTTGGTGTTAATTATTTTTCAATAAGTACAAAAGTTATAAAGCGAAGCAGATGTGCCCTTTTAAACTATAATCATGAAACACTGCTTTTGCAAGGGTCTTTTGTGCAAAATAATAAAAAAAAATATGTTTTCTGTGGAACACCAAGCTCTTGCTCTTTCTTAGTTTGGTTGTCTATTATATTGACATGTCATAAGTCATATTTGACTGACGCTTAAAGATACTTCTCAATAAAAATGTTTTTGATCTATTAATTAAACAGTAGTATTAATGTTATTGTCAGTTTTACTTACGTAATAAGTAGTACTTCTTCGAAATACTGATTATTTTCGTCTATAGTGTATATGGTAGTTATGGTGCATAACCAACAATACCTCGTGATTTAAAGAAACTTACCACAGGTCAGCAGCTATTGTCTCGCAATAAGTGTTTAATTTCTAATTATGACTTCTTCAGTAACGAAGGCAGTTGGTATAGTTAAAGATGTTTCTCCACTCTATTATAGAATCTTATCAAAATTTCCACAAAATTTAACGTTCTGCTTCGCGTATGGGTCTGCTGTTAAACCTCAAATTGGTAACCAGAAAAAACACAATATGATTGATCTAATCTATTGCGTTGAGAATTCGTACCGATGGCATGGAGCTAACATTGAAATGAATCCATCCCACTATTCAGCTCTTCGATTTCTAGGCAAAGGTTTTATTGCAAGATTTCAGGAAAACTGGGGAGCAAAAGTTTACTTTAATACATTGGTGGAAATGAAGGAAGAAGATGTCACTATCAAATATGGAGTAGTGTCACAAAAAGATCTCATTGCAGATTTACTAGACTGGAATGATCTCTACTTAGCAGGTCGTCTGCACAAGCCTGTGGAAATAATAAAACAAACAAACAGCTCACAGTTGCAGAATGCTCTACAGTCAAATTTAAGGTCCGCTGTGCACACCGCCTTACTTATTTTACCTGAAACATTTTCAGAATATGATTTCTATTTTGCCATTTCCAATCTAAGTTATGCAGGTGACTTTAGAATGACGTTTGGTGAAAACAAAAATAAAGTGCGAAATATTGTTCAACCACAGTTGTTGAATTTCCGTGAACTTTATAGACCAATACTTCAACAGTTCCATGTATATGTTGACTTTGCAACCAATGACTCACAGTGTCACCAAGATATCCACCCAGAGACCAAACTGCATCATCTGATGCAGCTACCCATGGTGCCGCAGCAAAGAATTGTTAAGTTTTGGAATCATGGAGGACTTCAACAAGACATGGAGGATGTACTTAGAGCTGTTGCATATGATATAGACTGTCCTGTTATTTTAAGGCAAATCCTAAAGGATATAGTTTGGCAATCAAGTGTAAGGCAATCATTAAAAGGCATACCAACTGCCGGATTTCTGAAGTCAATCCGTTACAGCGCTAAGAAAATAGCTAAGATGTTTTAAATCATTTACATACCTTGTAGAATCTGTAAAATAAAATTAATTTGTAAATAGAATAATTTATTATTTCTTATCCTATTTATTTTAAACCTATTTTTGGTTTTAGGTACAATTATGCTATCCGATGAATCAAGCAGTGACTCAGAAACAGGAAGATTCAAATGTAAGACAAAGACACAAGATGAAGCAGGTCACCATTCTAAATCGAGAGATAGTTCATTGCACACAAGAGATTCAAGAGCTTCAGGAAGAAATAGGAGGAATGAGAGTGAAAGATATCATAGGGAGTTTGATAGACGAAGAGATGATAGAAGAGAAGCTTTTGAGTCTCGTGAAAGGGACAGGCATAGGTATTCAAGATATTCACCAGTAAGAAGAAGACGATCAGTTGAGAGAAGTAGGCATAGGGAAGATTCACAAGAAAGACGAAGACACGATAGGGACTCTAGAGAAAAATCCAAACACAACAGAAGTAGAAGTAGAGATAGAATGCGTAGATCAGAATCTAAAACACACAGATCTCCGATTCATATCAAAAATAAAAAAGAAAATATAATCGAAAAGAAGACAGATAAAGATGAAGCAAATGAATTAGATAATATATCTTCATCCAGTGAAATCAAGTCGAAAAGATCTGAAGTATTTAAACCAGATCCCCAAGAGGTGACTAGGGAAAAGATTAAAAGTCCTATTGTAGTTGAAGTTCATGGTGACAGTGACAGTTCTGTAGGAGAAAAGCCGGCTTCTTACTACAACATGATACCTGCAATTATAAAAGAGAAATCAGACGAATCTAGTGAAATAGATTCTTCGGATGATGAGAAACTTAGAGCAAAACTTTTAAATTTGGAAAAACAAGTAAATAAGACAAAAAAGAGAAAACACAGAAAGAAGCATAAAAAGAAAGGGAGTAGGTCTGATAAAGAAAAGAGTCAAGAGTCCACAGCTTCAGTGGAAGTGAGCAGTACAACAGATATTCAAGATAAAATAACCACAGATAAAATAAGTAGCTCTGAAGTTCCAGAAGTCACTTCCACACAGAAGAGTGGGCAAAAAGAGACCAGCGAAGAAGGTGAAATACTAAGTGATGATGAATCACAAAGTCCCATAATTGATCCAACTGACTTGAGGCACAAACTCAAAAGGACTACACTGCAGTCTGGTGTCTGTGGACCTGCCTTGCCTCCACATTTGGAGAAAAGATGTGATAAAAGTTCATCTCCTGGGACAGAAGGTCCAGCCTTACCTCCACATTTATCAAAAAAACCGCGCCATTTAGGTAAGCATCAGAAGAATAATTATTTTCATTTTATATTACTTTAAAATTTCTATTAATTTGTCTTCTATCTTTAGGTCCATCAATTCCTAGCAATATGCGTAAGGTGCTTGAAGAGAAGAGTCAAGAAATAACTCATTATGAGAGTTTAGATGAAGATATTAGTATTGTAGGTCCATTGCCAGTTGGGGCTGAGGATAAATGGACTAATGCACATAAAAGTCTAGAAGAGAGAGCATTAGACATGAAAATAAAGAAATTAGATGGACACACATTGAACAAGGTTGATGTTAAATCGAGAGAGCAGTGGATGTTGGAATTACCGGAAGGAAAAACTAAATATTTAGGTTTAGAGGCACGAACCTTCAGAGCAAAAGAAGGCCCAGATATGAGTGACAGGTAATATAAATAACTCCTATCAACAACAACAATATTAAAAACAAACATACAGATAATACTTTCCTGGTTACAAACACTATGTTTTGAGTTTGCTAAATTAATTTATTATGAATAAATATAATGTTTTTGCACATTGAAAATAGAACATATGTGTGTTTTTAATTAGGTCAAGTTGGACTGATACTCCGGAAGATAAGGCTCGCAAGGCAAGTGGGCGTGTGAAGGAGGAAGACGCGGCAGCCGCCCTGGAGCAGGAAGTGCGGCAAAAACAGATCGCAAGCAGGGACGATGAACAAGAGAAGGCAATAAAGTTAGTAAACGTAATTTTTTTTATTATTGAAATAGAAAGGTTCAAACCTCTTAAATGGAGGTCAAACCCCAAAATTGTTCCTGAATGCGTTTATATTTAATTAGGTAATGATCTAGTAATAATTGTTATGTAAATAATTATAAAAAAAAAACCTGTCGTATCTTATTACAGAAAACATAAGAAAAAGCATAAAAGAGATGAAAGTTTACTCGAAATGCATCAGAAGAAAATAAAAAAGAAGAAGAAGGTAATTTTAATTACTATAGAAATGTAAATTACTTGATCATATTTAAAACTCTTCTAATATTAATTAATCTGTTTAATTATAGAAGGACGATAAAGAAGACGAGAAGCCGGAACGACGACCGTTCAGTCGGGACGTCGACCTCCAAGTAAACCGCTTTGATGAGGCACAAAAGAGGTCCATCATAAAGAAAGCGCAAGAATTAGATTCAAGGTTCTCACGCGGTGAAGCAAAATATTTGTAAAATAGCTTAAAATGCAAGTTTACTTATGTACTACTAATTAAATAATTTTTTTTAAAATAAAATGCAAGTGATTTTGTGAAACATTTTAGTGTAGTTTTTGTAACGTAAATTAAATCGGTATAAGTAGCTGCAAAATACTTTGTGATTCAATCTTCATAATATAGGTATGTTGTAATAACTAAGTTAAGAAATCCGTAAAGTTAAAATAAAAGTATGCATAATACTTTAAACTAATGCTGTTCTATGTATATTCAATACAAAACAGATATTATAGCAAACGGATATAGTAATCGCAGACTTACCGTGGGTTTCTCAGACCAAAATGCCTGTTTAAAACATATTGTGTCGGTTTTCTCAAAAATAATGACAGTGATAACGATATGTTTTATACAGTGATTTTGGTATTTAAAACCAAGGATTTAAAAACAGACATGTTTGTATACTCAGTTTAAACATTAAAACAATGCGAAATAAATCCATAGACAATAAAAGTTATTGTCAGCCATTGTAAATTTGATTTTTCATTTTCATTGAATTCGATTACAAGTACGCTTATCGAATAATAATAAAGGAAACGTAAGCTGCCACTATATTAAAAGTTTATTGTTCTCTACCTGAACTTATTTATAGTTTTAAACTTAGCGGAATTGATTAAAATTAGACAAGTCCTTAGAAAATTTAAAAAAACGGAATTACGCGAAAATAATATTAAAAACTCTCTCGTTTTGTCAGTACTTTTATTATTCCGATTGAACTATTGTGTGATATTTTGTTTTTATTTCTTTTATTTTAAAGTGCGTCTGTTATACGCACAATTGGAACACGGAAAAGGAAATACATTTTAATTCAGATATGTCTTTGTTTTATTAACATCATATATAATTTTAAATGTGGAATATATTTAACGTCTTAACTAAACATATAGCAGCTATATCAAGGTAAGCTTCATTTGTATGTCAGATATGTGTTTTTAGGTTTCACATAACAGTCTTGGGATCGACAACTGCAGTGGTGTTGTCTTTCGGTGCAGACGCGCATGTCTTAATCTTCTCGTTTTCGCAGCAGAGAGGCTCATCTGCAGTCATATCTGCGTATATCCAAGGATTTTCGCACACTTTGAAAAACGCCGATAGCTGTAAAGAAAAAAAATAGGCGCTTCTTATTTGTATATATATAAAAAATATTGTCTGCTATATATAACTTTTCAAGGAGGACGGTTAAAAGGACTCTTAAAATTAAATGCTTTTCGAACGCAAAAATTCAATTGCAGATCTTTTTCATCAGGCGCTATTAAGATGATATAGATCCTAAAATTGGAAAAGAGCAAATACTGAGATCCTGACTTCATATTAGGAGTTTTAAGTTTGGACGAGTTTCTACTGACATGTAAAGTTAGTGATTACCTTAAGTTCATCAGCGTCCTTAAGTCTCTTGCAGAGTATTTCGGGGCCTTTAGCTTTGGTAACATTGGCGAGGGCGACGCAGAGGTTCTTGCAAGCAGTCTCGCCTTCCTCGTTACACTTCACCATGAGACCGGGCGACTGAGCCAGCAGCGGCGCGCTCTCCGCCGTTATAGTCGACGTCGAGAAACCCCCGCATGTGCAGTTACCTTTTTCATCAGGATTCGCCGGGCTGTAGAAAAACATACAAAATGATTAAATGCTTTAATCAGTCATTAAATGGATAAATAAGAAATTCGTTAGTAAAAAATACGAAAAATTTACACTAAAGACTTATATTTGACCATTAAAATGAGACTAGGTACTGCAGTTAGCTTAAATAGCGACGAAAATTAAGTAATTTAGTATATCACTGTATATTCCTATCCGAACAGATTAGTTGTAAAGAACCAGAAGAACATGCAATATGGTTTTACAAATCTTACCTCTTTGTTGCATCCTCGCCAGAAGCCGTATTAATTATTACTACTAACAAAATGAACAACTGATTTTTTGAAATTCTTAAAGCCATTTTGGAAGCAATGCCGGACCTGAACAAGTGAAGATTCAAATTGTGGCTAATTTATATACGAAACTTTGAGTAGGGTGTCCATGCTTTTAACGACAATGAATTATTATTTCTTTGACATGAAAATACATCCAAGTCTACAGTCTATTTGCATGTAAAAGTGGCATAAATTAAAAGTTAATACTAGTGTAAAGTAAAAGGGAAGAAGCATATCGCTCTGCTTGTATTTTAAATTTCTCCTTAACAGTTTATTTAATGACTGTCCTGTTATAACTTATAGAATTTCCTTACCATAACTTTCACAATAAAAATAGTATTTTTATCTTTATGTACAAATAAATTTTATGATAAATGCTTTATTTTATTTAATTCATCCTTATTTAATAGGAACACTTTCTCCTTAAGAAAATCCTCTTGAAAATTATGTACACCTGAGCGCAATACCACTGGAAGATGTTTTGAAGAACAAGATATTGTTTTGGTTGGGCTTCTTATACAATATGTCGTTACCCAGCGACGTGTGTAAATGCTACTTTTGTTTGAGCAGATATTCGAGCCGTGTTATAATTTGATGTCGGGGAAGATCTTATTTTAAAAACCATTGCGACACATCAATTATTTTAATTATAGATTTTTAAATACTTACGCTCTGTTATATTATAAACGTTAAATTGAATAATTTTAAAACATGACCTTATTTGCATACCTTAGCCTGAGAGAATACAAATAAAAAAATTAGGGCTGATATCCAAAGAGTACGTTGTGTGTGTTGTCATTGATGTATTGAGTCTCTTTAAAAACAAATTCAATTACTCTTCCTCCATGCAACTTGCCTTAAGGAAGTAAATCGTAGAAGGCATATAGTAGCTACAACCGATCAATACAAATTACAATGTTACTAATATTATAAATGCGAATGTTCAGATGAATGGATGGACGGATTTTAGTTTGAAAGTATCTCTCTGGAAAAACACATAGGCTACTAATTAAGTTTATATTTAATATGACGTGACGGTGTCGCGGGCGACAATACTAGTAATAAATAAAAAATGTTATTCTAATTTTCACAAATCTGACTTCGCTGAGTAAAAAAATATCAAAGTCAGTTTCATGTATAATGCTACTAGCAGTCGCTCAAGACACTTTAAAAAAAACAATTAGCAGCGTATGTGTTCTTGCAGACTGTGTTCTATATTTATGCCAAATTTGATAAGTTGCATTCAGAACAGTAGTTTTCAGAACTGCGATTTGCGTAATGCAACCAGCATACCCCACGTTGTACCTACAAACTCAACTCAATAAAAATGTCATTCTTTTCTCCCCTCTCCATGCTATGTATAGACAAAGTATCTGGAAATAATAATCTAATTTTAAGAGTGGTAGAACCCGCTTTAACATCTTCGCACGAATTGGCCAGGTTCGCCCGGTGAAATACCACCACCACACAGAAAACAGGCGTGAAGTGGAAGCAATTCCACGTTTCGTCTGATGAGTATACGTCCCGGAGGCCTAATTTAGTCCTCTTTCCCTTCCCACCCTTTTCTTATAAGGAAAGGATGGGAAGTGGAAGTGCATGGAAAGGGAAAATAGGCATAGGCAACGCATATGCAGTTGCGTATGTCTATGGGCAACGGTCACTTCGCTACTTCAGCGATTTCAGGTGGCCGCTCGCTCGTTTGCCACCTTATGATATAAAAAAAAAGATAGCGAACATTTATTGCAGTAGCAGCCTTCGTCGAATCAGATAGACATTTTAGGTTATAATAAAAGTCAAAGTTTTTTTTTTACATCATTTGTGTATTTCAAATACTACATAGCAGTCTTTTATCCGGGAGGAAGTTGATATTTATACAATGTATATATACACAATACATATACATACATTTAATACTAATCTAACAGTTATTAGCACTAGGCCTTATATCAACTGGTTGGGTGGACATCCATTTCAATTAAAATTATGCATTGATTTAAGTTTAAACAACAATAAACATTTGCTAAAACAATTAAAATCAAAATTAGGTACTTTGCGTAAAGTTATTTTTTTATAAGAGTAGAGGACAAATGAGCAGCGGGAACACAGAAGTATTCATCAAGGCCCATGGACATCTGCAAGACCAGAGGAACCGCAGATACGTTGCCAGCTTAATAATAATATAAATGTGGTACTGACGAAAAAAAATTCATAGAAAAAAGAATAACATATGAAAATCATTAAATACATTCAATTC
Source organism: Papilio xuthus (assembly GCF_000836235.2). Lineage (NCBI taxonomy): Eukaryota > Metazoa > Arthropoda > Insecta > Lepidoptera > Papilionidae > Papilio > Papilio xuthus. The sequence goes on from NW_013530969.1 coordinate 1,565,724, forward strand.
AATAAAATATACATACAACAAAATACAGTTTTTGCTTTATACAGAGCTGTTCAGAAATTATATGAGAGAGGTAAGCTAGCTTACAAGCAATTTATGATATGTATATGAAAAATAGATAATTACCAAGACTTTTTACGTAAATTTCATAGTTTATTTTATAACTAGAGACTGACAAAGTTTAGAAGTGGAAACCCAAAGATTTGTATTTGTCAATATTTAAATGCATGTTCTTTCATGTCCAATATTGATAAATCTTAAAATACAAAGTACAGTACAGAATGTTTATTTTTTAACATTTAAAATATTTATTACTTACAGCAGTTACCTTAAAAATCATTATTCCGTAATACTATTTCCAAAAATCTACAGCCTCTGTTGCCCATCTTCGAACAAATGTGTAAAAACTTCATCACATGTAAGGCAATTCCCTATACATCTTTATATGTAATCATTTTTTTATTGTACATCAACACTTTCTTATATTAATTTTTCATAACTTAAATGCTTCACATAGATTCTAAATAATTACTCAACCCTACATTTCCGATTGTTAGCCTCATTGCAAGAGCAATGAGGCTCAGAAGAGGGGAGTTCCGAAAAAAAAAATCGAAACATCACAAGGAATGAAGAACTAAAATTAGTTATCATATGTTTTTTTTTCTGACTGATGAGTAGATTATTCTTACTAATATTATAGATGCGAATGTTTAGATAGATGAATATTTATTACAAGGAATCTCCAGAACGGCTCAACAGGTCTCGCTGAAATTTTGCATAATTATAGAACATAGTCACAGAATGCATAGGCTACTCATTCTTTTTCATTCCGCTGGAACAGAGTTGCGGGCAACAGCTAGAAATATTATAAAAAATTTAATCATGTTTTGTACATACATACTAAATATATGCTAAGGGTCACTCTTTGTGAACAATTAACCACTCTGGGTATAACAGTAAAGCTGTTAAATCATTGTCTTTATAACACTTATCACTTTGTAACTAATGTCACAATAACTCCAATATGAAACTTTTTAGTATTATAAAATACTGCTGTCAAAAGGAAATATTATCTTTGGGGTGCAGGTTTAGGTTTTGGCATTTTTCCCAGGAGTCCTTGTATTTCTTTCTTTTCATCATAACTTTTCCACATTTCATATAAATTGATAATAGATCTCACTATTTCTTGGATCTGAAGAAAAAAAAAATCTTGTAAATAATTAACAAATACAAAAAACTAATAAATTGGTATTTTGGTTTGACTACAACATGCATCTGTAGTAAGTTCCCAATAGGAATGTGCATGTCAATGACTCCATGTTGTCATAAATAACTAATTTTGCTTGTGTTTTTGATTTAGGTTGTGATTGTTATATCTTGGTTTAGTTTATTTCTATTGTATGAACAGTATTGTACAACTCTAACATGCAATACCTTATCCATGTCAACATTGAGTTCCGCAAACCATGGTTTTAGGTTTTCCTTTCCAAGCATTACACAAGCTATATGCATGGCTCCAATTGCAATCTGTAAAGTAAATTAACATTGTATGTCAGTATAGTGATTTTCATTTAGACTGCTTTTTCTTAATTTTTAAATTATTACAAAAGTGAATAAAAAGTAATGTATACACAATTACCTGGTAAGGTGGAAAAAGTAAACTGACATCGGTTCTCAGAGAGTCATTAACAATTCTCCAAGCATATGTAAGCAGTTGTTCATCTGGTCCTATATCTTGCACAAACAACAGCAGAGGCCGGTATGGCTGGTATACAATTAGACAGCAATCAAGATTTTCTAAAAGGTAAAACTCACATTCTAAAATGTGATTTGTCCGATAAGGAAACTCCTGTTGTCCGTATGCATAACTAAATTTATTCTTTATAACGGTTTGGCAAGTAGTTATAAGTCTAGAATTTGATATAACACCAAACTCTTCAACCTTCGAAGCGAGAAACACGCATGTAGGCGATAAAAGCAGAGGGTCTATGCATTTCAAGGAGTTTCTCGCATAAAATCTCTTAAAGTAAACTGTAGCCGTCGCTATAACTTGCTGTCTAAGCTTAAGTTGCTCTCCTAAAACTTGAATTATACTTGCAAAGAAGTTGAATATTTTTTGATATTCTTCTTCTGTCAAAATGTTTAAATCGTGCTGTCGATCTCTGACCAAGTCTTGCTTATCTAATATCCATTGTTGATGATGTGAGCTTTGCCAGAAATTGCCTGCCATGATAAATACTAAAACATAATCTGAGAAATTGCAACAATTTACTATTCGCGCTTTGCTTTACAATACAAAACACAGACGTAATTTGACAATGACAATTCTTGACAAGTCACTTTGACCCGTCAAAGTATTTAAAAATTCCAACTTACCAACTATTTTTATAATGTAAATTTGGTATAAATCATTTATTAATGTGTCTTTTTAAGCGACTGACAAAGATTTTTATGTTGGTTTGTATGTATTTAAATTCCATTGCGAGTACCTAGAGCTTATGATTGACTGTACCGATTTCGACGAGGGAGGTAGGGTCGGGTGTTAATTCAACGAATTAGTTGAATCACCGTTGATCACCCTTCAACCCACTTCAACCTTTTAGCCGTTAACCTTTTTTATCTAACTAATTGAATTTATGCAATGCACAAAAAATCAAATTTATGTGAGCTATACTTTTAAACCAGTTCAGAGCTGATACACGTGGCTAGGTAGTTTACATCAGCACAAGAGACATACAGTGGATGTAAGAAATAAAGTTCTAAATTATTAATAAAAATAGTGAGACTTAATTAATCCCACTGTCTGAGCAATTAGTGATAAAATAGCAAAAATTTTATCTTTACCAAATCCAAGCCATTAAAAATAAGTCTATATTATCAGCAAACAACTGCCTTGAAACATGCGTAAGCGCACAAGGTTCGTAACGGTTCGACTTTTTTTTTTAATTGGATGCAGAAAATACAAGTTCGCTTTCAATTGAGTGTGAAATTATATTATTAATATTTCTTTCGGAAAAAATCAATTTAAGCTAAAGACTGACATCAATGGTAAATTTCTACATCGGATGTCGTTACCTAGCAAAATCCTTATGCTATAGACTTTATCCACTAATCGATTAAGGAATGAACATCGGATTAACATGCTCTATAAAATGTTTTCAGTTTCGGATAAAGCAGTATAGAATTTTTTTACATTCTTTTTTTATATCATAAGGTGGCAAACGAGTGAGCGGCTACCTAAAATCGCTGAAATAGCGAAGTGACCGTTGCCCATAGACATACGCATACTCTTCCGGAAAGATCACTTCCACTTCCCATCCCTTCCTTATAAGAAAGAGGATAGGAAGGGAAGGAGGACTTAAATTAGGCCTCCGAGATACACACTCATCAAACGAAGAGCGGAATTTCTTCCACTTTACGTCTGTCTTCGGTGTGGTCGTGGTATTTCATCGGGCGAGCCGGGCCAATTCCTGCGAAGTTGTTAAAACGGGCTCTACCACTGTTATTTTTCTTTGGGATGGCATTTTATTTGTTCTTTGGCATATAGGCCATTCGAGATTCATTGAAAGTCCAGCAAAAAGTGCAATATAAGATATAATAGTTGTAAATCGTTATTCAAAGCGCTGTAGCAAAACTAAAAACCCATTACCCCCTTAATGGCTACAAGATGTACATAATTATTAAAGCATTACATTGTTTGTCGTTATAGTCTAGTGTTAGGCTATCATAAAATTAAGAAACCTAAGATAATAAGACCATCGAATAGTAATTGATTAATACCATATTATTTAAATACATGTAATAAATACTTATCGAATGCATTATAACAACAATTTGTGTATAATATTTATTTGAGCAAAAAATCAATTTTGTGTAACTAATGACTTTAAATCGCTGAACAATAAAGTCCATGAAATTTCATATCATATATTAGACGCGTTTTCTGCAACTTTATTTAGTTTCTGATTGACCACGCAATCGGACCTCTCCAACATGAAGAGTTTTCTATTGTTTTGTTTGGTCGCTTGTGCGTACGCCAAGACGTACAACGAACTTTCTGGAGCAAGTAAGTAACATTATCACGTTTATTACGACAGAGTCTCAATTTCATTACATCGTCTGTTCATCATTCTAGACCAACCCGAGGTTAATCCAATCCTTAATCTATAATTTCACCTTTCTTATATTATATAGATTCTACGCCGAAGTAATGATGGTTGTAAAATCGTTGGAACAATCAGAAATAAGGAGGTGATACCTATATATCTACTCCATTGTTAAGGCTAGTCCTGGCGGAGACAATACGGTGCTTCTAGATATGATCAGTAGCTCTAAAACTGGATTTTACTAACTGTAATTGTATATTTTTAACAGTACCATATGGTTGGGTGGATTATGGGGCTTACGATGGTTTGTATAAGATCGGCAATGTATCAGAAAAATACCTGCCTATGACCATAGACGACGTAAAAGCCAGCAAGAGAGGCGCTCAGTTTCTTCACGACGTAAAGATATTCTTCCCAACTGGATTCTACACATTGCCGCCGTTAGATCCATATTATAAAACTAAAATGCCTCCACTCGTCGTTGCTGATGACATTAACCTTTCGTAAGGATCCACCGTTTGTTCTATTTACATTCACATTATTTCATTGATTAAATCACCAACCATCGCCCTCGACTTTGTCAACGTGTAATATGTTAATGTTAGCCTATTGGATATTCCAAATTATTATCTATTCGTTTCATACTTTCCCAAATATGTTTAGCCGTTCTGGAGTTACGTGTTACAATCATCTTTCGCATTTATAATATTACCATCTGCACGGCATTAGGAAACAACTGTAAGGTAGTGTAGTAAGTTTTCTGAATCTAAACCAAGTTTCATCCAGATCTATTCAGCCATTCTGGACATACCATCTAACATCCATCCAAACAACCAAACTTACGAATTTACAATATAAGTAAGATTAGGATAATATGTATACATTTCTTTACTTTTCGTTTATCTCAAAGTCCTGATGTTTACCTTGCATCTATTTGTAATCTTAATAGCAGTCGCCAGTGACACTGTCCGCGCGAAATTAAAAAAAAAACCTTAATTAATATGTATCCTTCTAGGCATTATTCTTCATCTAAGCCAAATTTCATATTTTATCTAAAAATTCGCATTCATGATATTAGTAGGATTTGTGGGTGTGTTCCCAGCGTCGACCTACGACATGTAGATTTTATTAGATTTTCCCAAATTCACGTTTTTCTGTAGAAAGGACTTACGAACTTACAAATACACTTTTCCTTGTTCTTCTTCTGGTAGTGCCATCGTCTTTCGAATGTCGGCGGTCATTAAGGCAACTTGCCCTCTTGATACGGCTCTACGAAGCGAACGGGTACTCTTTTCGAACCACTGGCGTAGACTCTTAAACCAGGATGTTAAATATACTTACAACTTATAGTAAAAACCACAAATACAAATACATCGAGTAGACAACTTTAACAAAAAACTAATTTATTCACAAGCTGGTGTGTTGTTGCAGGATTCACGCAAGTCTATCTAATTTCAACGTTACTGGATTAGTTTCATTTACCAGTGATTTATTGGAAATACGTTATGGTAACGGTAGAGTGGATTACAGAATCTCGGTGCCGCAAGTACAAATTGTTAGTAAGTATAGACAGTCTCTATTTAGGACAAATAGAGCCGTGGCTTCGAATCCATAATCTGTTTTTGAAGTTCAATATACCGATAATAGGCAATACATATACTGATTAAGGAGGAACTTTAACTTGTCTTAATGTCGTGTTCAGTTCACATTTTCCTGTCAGTTTTTAATCTGCGTCGTCTATTCTCTTGTAATTTCTTCATATAAAGAAGAAAATACAACTTATAATCTCGTAAAATACAATAATTACCAAAAAAATTATGAAAAGAATGTTCCAATATGCAAACAGTAAAAATAATAAATTTCACTATAACAAAACAATAAGGGTTTGTACATAAGTGACCCCTACTTATTAACATTGCTTAAAATTTATTTATATATATATGTGGTTTACCTACTAATTATGTTCTACATTTCAGCCATTGCTGATATTCGTTTGTTGGTTGGTCGTCTACTTCCATTCAATGCCGACGGACAGTTAAGGTAATTTGGGTTTTGATTGTTATGTGCCTTGAGTCCTCACAAGCCTGCTTTATGGAGTGAACGCATAACGTTCTTCTTTCTTTTGGTTAAATTAGATATTATCCTTCGTCTCGTCTGAAAGTCTTCCTCCTCATTTCCTAAATTAGGTAATCAGAGGCAAGTGAAATTCAGTACATTTCGGCGATATTGATATTTGACTTTATTTTGTGTAAATTATGATAAAGTGTAAAATAAAGGTAATGTAAAGGAAAGTATTTTGGAATTTACGAGTTCATCGTAAATTAGCTATCTCCCGCGACACAATCCGCGCAAGATTAAAAAAAAACTTATTTAGCACTTCAACTTAACTTTCTTTCAGACTATGTTCTGTAAATATCTAGCTAAAATTTCAGCGAGATACACGCAGCCGTTCTGGAGACACCTTCTAACAAATCTATCCATCAAAACATTAGTAAAATTTTAGTTTGTTTATGGTGTGATTTGGTTTGTAGCGTAATCCTGAATGACGTGGTGGTGCAAGGCGCATTGCAGGTGGTTAAGGTGCAATCGCAAGGCTCTTTGGTGTACCAGCTCCGAGGGCAGCACACGCGCCTGCACGTCGACGACCTCAAGGTGACATGTCACATATACAGGAGTAATGCTTCAAGTACAAGAATTCTGCGTATCATCAGCGGAATATCGAAGACCCAATAGAGTCTTCTGCCCCTTTCCTACCTTTTCAAATAAGATGCGATGAAAAGTAAAGTGTATTTGACAGAAAAGGGGATAGATATCATGAAAATCCTTTTTCTGAATATTGTGTCGTCTGTACATAAATCAGGCGCCGTTGCGTTGACTCGTCCACCATCTAGTGCTATAAAAATACATGTAATCGCGGCGCATTTCCGCGCCATCTTAATTGGTTGTCTAATGATACTTAGGATATATTTCCAAGAAGTGATGTGAAACCATTTCGAATAATTTCTTTTTTATTCTAGGCGCAATTTATGCCATATTTAAAAGGACGTAGCCTTAACTCCAGAGTCCTGGGCTATGATTCTGGCGAATGGGACGATTTTCTTCACCGTCTGTTGGATCACGTAAATGAGTACCTAGCTAAAATGGTCTACAATCAAGCTAACGAAATTCTCGACGGGCCGACCGTTGATCAAGTAAACGCATATCTCCTGGCTAGTAATCCCAAATTAAGCCGCTTGTAACCGGATTATAAATGTTCTAATAAATGAATTCAAGATATATTTGCTTATTATTATAGTTAATAGTTTTATATTATACTTTTAGTTCAACCCATTTATATGAGACTAACGGTCGCCCGCGACACACGTCCGTACACGGCCGTACGCGCACAATTAAAAAAGAAACATAATTAGTAGCCGATGTGTTGTTCCAGGCTATTGTCTATATATCTGCCAAATTTTATCGAGATCCGTTTAGCCGTTTTGGAGATACCTTCAAACAAACATCCATCCTTCCATCTATCTAAACAATCGAATTTATAATATTAGTAAGATTTACATCAAGGTTTTAGAGAGGCGGGATTACGGTGACAGCCTCGATGCGCTCCTGAAGAATAAAACAACAAAAAGTCACCCACAATTCTTTTAGTCAACTAAATGAATCAATCTGTTCAGTTATTCAAATGACCCTCACTAGAATGGCTAAGCCAGCAATTCTAAAGTATCGCATATTTTATATTAACTAGCTATCGCCCGCCACTCCTTGCGCGCGGAATTAAAAAAAAATTAATTACTAACCTAAGACTTCTTTCAGACTATATTCTACATCTGTGCCAACTTTCAGCGAGCGAAACATCTATACATCCATCAAAACATTCTTGCTTGCTTGTCAGCCATGACTCGCCCATTGCTGGGCATAGACCTCCCCCAAAGATCGCCACGATGACCGGCCCTGTGCTACCTGCATCAACCATAATAAGCGGGTAGCATAGGACCGGTCATCAAAACATTCTCATTTATAATATTAGTAAGATAGATTAATGTTAATAACTAGCTGTCGCCCGCGACTCTGTCTGCGTGGGATGAAAAAAACTTAATTACTTCCCGGCCATTATTCGAATTTTTCTCACCCTTTAAACCTTCCCTAGACCTCCACGAGCATTTCAAGACCCAGATAAGATAAATCCGTTCAGCCATTTTCGTGTTTTAGCGAGACTAACGTACAGCAATTGATATTTATATACATAGATGTTAAATATGTCACCGCAGCGTTTCGCCCCATTGCAAAACGTCAAAGTATAAACTGTTACTGTGGTAAAAGTATACTGCATATATACTTACTTACAAGCAGGAAGAGTCAACCATACCTTCGAACCCGCTCGAGTTGCTTAAAGCACTTTTTTTTTACATATTTAAAGCCTAATTTCCTTTTGCCATCACTCAGTTAAAATCTTTCCTAAACTTCTCATCTACTATTCCTCGTCCATTTAGCATTTGTAGCAAAATCATAACGTTCTAACCGTGTGTTTCGGAGACTAAAATCTCCGTTTAAAATATATTGTTTTTGTTTTCAAAGACAGGGATGGCGATATATTTTATTAAGAGATTTTGGTGTCAAAAACCAACGATTAGTCAGGTCAGTTGTTTACGCACATTACGTCAATTTATCTTAATCGAAGGTAATACGAGGGGACCTAGTGTATGATCTTTTTCGTTGAATACCTGCGCTACAGTAGTCGCAGCCTTGCAATGCCTGTTTCAGATAGACTTTTGTCTTTGGTTAAGTGTACGTTATATAATAACTAAAACAAACATATAAATTTCTTTGGATTCAAGATACTAACTAGACCAACAGCTTATTCCATGTGTCAAATAATTTAATTCATACTGAAGATCATCTAGACCGCCTAATCATTAATCTGATGATTTACCACGAAAATAAACGTTAATTAAGTTTCATTGTCCTTACGGAGGGTCGGCATAGTATGTACTACCCTTTCATGTATCTCTATCAGGCGTCATCTTAATTCACGCCCTTCTTACGCATATTCTATTTCACACAACTCATCCACATTTTCTTCGGTCATCCTCAACCTTTGCCACATTAAAGCTCATTACTTTCTTAGTAATACGATAATCATCCCTCCACATAACATGAAATAACTATCGATTTTTCCACCAGAACAAAAGCCATGTTAGCTACTCAAGCAATACTGCATCTATCGTGCAGTATTAGTAAATAGAAACAAAACCATTTAAATGAACTCTTTAATAAACGTTAAACCATAAAATAGGTAAATACGATGTATAAGTACGTATCTAAGTACCTGGATGACCGAGCTTTGCTCGGTATTTTTATTTTAATTGTGTTTTTTGGAAATTGGAAAACACGAATAAAATAACATTTTCCAAAAATGATTCCTAGCTAGATCGATTTATCGCCCCCGAAACCCCCTATATACTAAATTTTATGAAAATTGTTGGAGCCGATTCTGAGATTCCAATTATATATATATAAATACGGTAGAATTGCTCATTTAAAGGTATAAGATATGTCAATAATAATGGTATATCAAATTTTCATTTGAGCATGAAATCGATTTCTCGTAACTAATAACTTTAAAATGATTGCATAATAAAAAAAAATAAGTAAATCAGGTCACCATATATCAGAGATAATGTTTTTAAGTTAGTTTATTTTTTGGATAACCATCAGGCCGCTTGGTGTTCCAGCATGAAGATCGTAATCCTGATAGGTTTTATTGCGTATGTGAATGCTAATTTACCTTTGGAATTAAACGGATTGAGTAAGTATGTAGCTTTAATTAGGATTTTTTAATATCAAAAGACGGCAAACGAGCGAGCAGCCACTTGAAATCCCTGAAATAGCGAAACGAGTGTTGCCCATCGACATACGCAATTGCATATGCGTTGCCTACCTTTTATCGACGGAGGAGAGAATACACGGAAAGAAAATATTTTTCTTTCCCATGCATCACGTCATTCTGAAAGTCCACTTCCACTCTCCAACCTATCCATATTAGAAAGAGGGTGGGAAGGGAAGGAGGACTTAAATTAGGCCTACGGGATGTACACTCATCAGACGAAAAGCGGAATTTCTTGCACTTCACGCCTGTCTTCTGTGTGGTCGTGGTATTTCACCGGGCAAGCCGGGCCAATTCGTGCGAAGATGGTAAAGCGAGCTCTACCACTGTTAAAAATTGTATTATAATAATTTGTTACAGTGCCAAAATACTCATACGTACATTTGGGACCTTACGATGCGGAAGTAAAAATAGGCAATTTGTCAAAGCGCTATCCCACGTTAGATGGTAAGGATTTGATAGCCAGTCGAAACGCGCGCCAGTTTTTAGAAGATTCGCGATTGCTTTTTAAATATGGCTTCTACACATTGCCGCCGCTAGACCCATACACCAGAGATTACATGCCAACATTTGTCTTTAATGATGACATACAAAAACTTAAGTAAGTAAACAAAACTTAGAACTTGTCCAACCCAACATACAATATCATGATATCGGCCTCTTACGCCTGCTGCTGAGCGAAGATTTCCTACAAAGATCGTCACGATCATCGGTCAGTCCACGGCCGCCCTGGTCCAGAATACCACAATCTTGATTACATCATCGATCTTGTGATAGGCCTACCTACGCTAATTCGATTTGTCCGTGGCTTCAGCATTACCTGCCGCATCATATATATGTAGTTTACGGTACTAAAAGCCTTTAGAAAGCTTTTACAAAACAGGGTTTGTTCGACAACATGGAAATCATCGAATCTGCGTGCGAGACAGTTCGTGATAATCATGGAAAATAACTTGAAGACATGGTTCAGAAACGAGACGGGCCTATAGTTCTTTAACAACATGCACATATAAATATGTAATTCAGTTAAATCACGTTTATAAATAATTTGCAGAGGTTATATTCAATTAAAGGATTATAACGCGACTGGATTGGTTAAATTTGTTCAAAATCTAGTGGAAGTACGACTTAAAACAGGAAGATTGGATTATGCATTGAATATACCGGAGCTCTTAGTCGGCGGTAAGTCTAGACGGCAATGTTATTTATATTTAATTCAATTTAATGTTTGTATAATGTTCTCAATATCTTGACGGCTCAGAATATCGCCCGAGTCGCTTTCGCTGCGCAGAACACAATTTATGGTACAGTGGGTGGAAAAGGAATGATGCTATGACGTTGAGCCGCTAAGATATTTGTAAAGCAGTATACTTTTTTAATGTGATATTTCGTCCTCTCGAAATTGGGGCGCGAGCGAGATAAAAAAAATTGTTTACAAGCTATGTGAATTGAAAGAAGATTTTATTATTTTAATGCAACACTGCAAACTCGCAGAAACATTAAATTTGAATTTTGTTACAGTGAATTTAAATTGTTACGTTATATGGGATGATAGGATTCCAATACACATTGAAGGACGATTAAGGTACATTTTTATAACAAATTTCAACTTTAACCAAAGGGAAATAACAATCGTGGAATACTAAATCCAAGTAAAACAAAGTATTAATAATATAATATGTACAATATCCCGTATGTTTGATTTAGTAAAAAAGAGATAAATAAGTCTACATATTTGTTCATTTTTACATTAGCAATCACTAATGCTTGAATAATTTGCTTTAGTCACTAACACTATTATGTGAAAAAATCAACACCATCGTCAAATTATTTTAATAATTTATTGCTATTAAACAGATCGTGAGCTAATTCTGCAGCCTTTAATGCCTCTTCTGCAGCCGAACACTACTGAAAGTATCAGGAATCATATGAGTCACTATAGCTGGTCACAATTTCTAAATTTAAGTAAAAATGGGTCACAATAAGCGATATGTTAAACAAGTCATTATATTAGACTTTGTTACAAAGTAAATTTTACTGTGGAATTAATTCATAATAAGCGTCAATATAAGTAAAGTCAGCGTCGATATAATAAGAAGTTTATTACATTTTCAGTTTAGCGCTTGAAGGAATAGCAGTACTAGGAGCCGTACAGACGAAACCTACGGAGCTCAACAACGAGTTAGTCTTACAATTGGTAGGTCAACACACTCGAATACACATCAGCGATGTAGCGGTAAGTTTAAAGCAAAGTGTACTGTAATATTATAATAAAGTATGATATACTTATTTATGGGTATAATGACACTTTTCTATAGTTATCGGAGAAAACGGTTTTACATATTCGTGACGTTTTATTTTTGTAGCTTAATTTCCTGAGGTGGTTTAATTACCATAGTTCTTTTTATATGTGGCCTAAATAAAGATCGTCGAAATGTTTATTTCAGATTGAATTCAGAGGGACCCGTTTTGATATAATGAGATCCTTAGGCGATTCGGGAACAAGTGGAACTAATCTTGGTGTACCTGATGACACATATACCAAACTAAAGGATCATATAGATAATTACGTGGCTAAACTCGTCTTTGACCAAGCTAACGAAATCTTGAATGGGCCAACAGTAAAACAAATATTAGCCTACCTGTTACACAAATATTAGAGATTAACAATTAACACCACGGATTTAGCGGGCCTATTTGTATCTTAAATATATTATATAAACAATTTGCGAGTTTTCATTTATTTTTATAAAAGTACTAAATCTTCAAAACCAAATATTACCAAATTCTAGAATACCTCATAAAAACTTGCTGACATGATATTTATTCGTTCGCCGCTAATGATCCTTCAAATTGATTAGCTTCAAGACTGCTTCCGTAGCTTGAAGCTCAGACCAATATAAAAAATTTCTTTGAATATAACCATTATAAATAATTTACTTTCAGTGTCTACGGAACCGAAACTTTTACTTGTTATTAATTTGACCATATATAATATTATCCATATTTTTTGATTTTGGGTGTCAGTGGTACTGTCAATGTCGGCAAGTGTCAGTCTGACAGATTGTGTTGGGACACTTGGCAACACAACATGTCTGACAAACTGACATGTCAGTTTATCAGTTTATTTATAGTTATTTGCTATCAAAATTATTCCAAACGATAAAATCAAATAACAAGTAATCAAGTGTAACTTTTATGTAGTTTTTCATATTTTTATCTTATCGTATACATTGAAAATTACGTTTTATATATAAAACACATTTTAAACTATAGTGTACACTTTAGACCCCATCTAATTTGCAATGAAATATCTGGGATATGTGAGGTGACAATGAGAGTCTTAAAATAGATACAGATCAATTACGAAAGTCTACTTGCATTTCTATTAAAGATAAAATAGCGTAATCGATATCCATAGAGATAAACTGTAATATGGGAAGTCGAAGCAAATTTGAAGACATGTCCAGAAATGTGAAAAAAATGATGAGCTTTACCTTTATAAAAGGATTATTCCTGAACCCGGCGAAACTGTCGATTACGGCGTTCATTATACTTATTGCAGAGCTGATACTCAACATACTGATTGTGGAGAGAGTACCCTATACAGAAATTGACTGGAAGGCCTATATGCAAGAATGTGAAGGATTCCTTAATGGAACATTAGATTACAGTCAACTTCGGGGGGACACAGGTCCACTAGTCTACCCCGCTGGATTTGTTTATATTTATTCTATGTTTTATTTCTTAACAAATCAAGGACAAAATATAAAACTTGCTCAATATATATTCATAGGTATATATTTATTACAATTACACTTTGTTTTTAAGATTTATAAAAAGACAAGAAAAGTGCCGCCATATGTGCTTCTTATTACAATTTTAACCTCATATAGAATACACTCAATTCATGTTTTAAGATTGTTCAATGATCCAATAGCTGTTCTCTTCCTTTACATTGCTTTAAATTACTTTTTAGAATCAAAGTGGCACTTAGGAAGCATTTTTTATAGTCTAGGTGTTTCTATTAAAATGAATATTATACTGTATGCCCCAGCTTTATTCTTTTTTTATTTAGTAAATTTAGGTTTAAAAGATACTATCAAACAAATATTTTTGTGTGGATTAATTCAACTAGTTCTTGGTTTACCATTTTTAATAGTAGCACCAATTTCTTACTTGCGAGGAAGTTTTGATCTAGGTCGTGTTTTTAATCACACCTGGACTGTAAATTATAGATTCCTTGATGTAAAAGTGTTTGAAAATACATATTTCCATTTAACATTGTTAGCAATACATATTTTGCTGCTTGTAATATTTTTACCTATGTTTGTCCAATATTTTAAGAGTTATTGTAGACTAAGATATGTTCAGAAACAAGTTCAACCACAAATAGATGCTAAAAATGTTGAGAATAAGAGAAAAGCAAAAATGATGAAAGATAAATTAAAAGTACAAGAGGTAAATGAAGAAAAACTAACAAAAGACCAAGAGGAGTTCCTTAATTCATTTGAATCAATGCTACAAAAAACATCAAATACAAATGTGAAGAAGAAAAAAGTTGTAGATGAAAATGAGAAACTACATTACAGCATTAACTTTGAAATAATTTCTCAATTGTTCATTTTGCCTATGTTTCTGACCAACTTTATTGGGGTAGTATGTGCAAGGAGTCTACATTACCAGTTCTATTCATGGTATTTTCATAGCCTACCCTATCTTTTATGGTCTACCAATCTCTCTGTTATTGTAAGATTTTTGATCTTAGCCCTGATTGAATTCTGTTGGAACACCTACCCAAGCACTGATGCAACAAGTGCAATGTTACATGTGTGTCATCTTATTATTCTGTATAGTATTTATAAAAAGACATCGGCTGAATTAAGTGTAGCTTCAAAAGTTGAATAATGACTGTGTTGAAAAATCTCTTAAGACCTTTAGAATTAAATATTTAATTAAGATGTGTTCAATTCTGTTGTTTTTTATAATTTTAGTTTATCCTCTTCATTGTGGCATTTAAATAAATTTGTTTTGATATTGTTTTTCTAGGCTTATTTAATTTTCAAATCATAGGAAATTTTTTACCTAGATTCATGATTTAAGTAATGAAAAGTACTTGTCCGAATAACGAAATAATAATACTCAACTAAAGTACATAAAGAAATGACAATGTTATTTTTAAATTTATTCATTTTATTTTGATATTACTAGGTCCTCATACATTAAGTCAACTGTTAATTTTTACTTTAACAGATTAAAATGTGCAACTATACCCAGATGTAAATAGTCATATATCATAAGGGTTGACAAAAACAACAATATAAGCATTTTAAGGATTATTTATTATGAACCATATCAATACAACTAATCAAAGTAATGAAATCTAATTATAATCTTAAATTTAGAGCTAGAGGCGCATACTTCCTCTGATATCACAATATCCGTTACTCGACGCCTCGGCTCCGTAGTTCCAAACATTTTGCACGTGTATCAATCGGATTATAATCATGTTATACATCTATCTATGTAACAAGTTTACTAAAATATTACGCAGTGAAAGAGTAACAGTTTGTGATTCCACAAGAAATGTTTACAATATACAGTCAGTGTACAAGAACGCAGTCAAACTACACTTTGCTAATATAAGTTGATTCTTGTGACAACACCCGCATACGAAGCATCGTATTTTTACTACAGTTATACTTAAGGAGTATAACATAGTCATCTTCGCACGTAATTAACAAGTACAATTAGGATACTTTTTGTAAATACAGGTATTTGTCTATGAAGCAATTAAGTAAAAACCCATAAAAACTAAACTTTAAAGCAAAAATTAACTAAAAACACATTCCTTAAGTTTATTGTTTAATTTTTATCAATTGCCAAAAACATTGATTTTTGTTTTTAATTATTCTATGTTTCATTTTCTAATGAAAAGAAGTACAAAGTAGTTTTTTTATATTATAGTCAATAAACTATGAACCTATAGATTTCAAAGTCTATAATAATTTAAAAAGTTAGTAGCCTATTATTATACAGTACTCTACTGTTACTTGTCAAACGAAACAACTTATATTAGACAAAGAATAAAAGTATGAAGGTGTTTTACTACAAGCCAATTCCCATTTTCATTTGGATTATAACTCGTTCCGCAAATCAGAATAAAAGGAAGTCCATATCTTTGATCATACAATAACTTTATACTGTAAGATTAAACTTACGATTTTAAATAACATATATTGTTTGCTACTCAAATACACACATACATATGCATCATTAGATGTATGTATATAAGCTATTACTATAATAAGACTCGAATTAAATGTATGTAAAGTAGAACTTTACCTCAAATGTGACTATAAATTACTGTTAACTTGTGCACACCGGACCGCTTGCATTGTTTATGTCAATCTTTGAATAGTAGCTTTAGATTGTGTGATGTCAGTCCATAATACCTAATGTTTAAATTTAGTCCAAGATCATAAAGAGAATACGAGACATACAATAATGTAGGCTTTTTATAAATATATATGACATAATAGCTATATTTATGGCATTATATAAATACAAGACATCATAGATCCGTCCACCCGACGAGGAGATACAACGGCAGTCTTATATGACTGGGCTTATAGCTAGAGGTACATAGAATCGGTGGCTAAATAGCGTCTACACGAAGCCGAAATTTTTAGTTTTTATAGCGAGCAGTAGCTTGTGCTTGAGCACGTGTCGCGATGAGTAGAGCGGGATGTAGAGCCGCGAGATGCACGTGTTGGCGGTGGGCAGGTGCGCGTCGTCAGCCGGCCTGATCGTCACAGACGGCATTGGCTGGAAGCCCTCCTCCGACGCCGGCAGGGCGGGCGAGCCCGTCCAGAAGTACACCTGATGCAAAACAAATGCATTTTGTTTTAAATACACACCATTTCATATAACAATTTTATACTCTTTTAATTTGATAGTGATGATGATAAACTCGCAACTTACAATTGCTCACAAAGCTCATCTTTAAAATTTACAAGTACTTACCAGATCCTGTCGTTCAAGATGAGTCATTTTGTCAACGATGGCCCAAAGCCAGCGCTTAAACCGCACAAGCCGCTCGGGGGGCTCGCCGCTCTCGTCGTTAAAGCTTGTATAGGAGACCAGCGCGGCAACGTTGATGTCGCCAACACCGTTCAGCAAGAGCCGCAGGTCCTCAGCGGTTAAGCCCTCTAGGGAGGACTCGGGTAACACGTCCAGTACTCCCACACGTATCGACTGAGAGTAAAAATAATCAAAAATATTTTTAGCAAATTATTCAAAAGAAATTGCAAATAGGCAAGCAATAAAAATATTATTCGTAATGTACCTCGAGTGCTTTTTCCTGCGAGTGCAGCATACGATGTTGCGCGTACTTGCGCACGTAATCGTATACATTGAGAGCTGTTACTTCGATTTCTCGGCCACCGGGTACCAGCTCTACACAACCACCGCCTTCTTCTTCACACATTTCCAAACTAAAACAACAGATCAAAGTTTTAAAATCTTATAAATTACACTTGATGAGAAAATAGTTGTCCCAGCAATTATTTTTACTAATTATGAATAAAAATATTACCTAAAGTTGAGATCGAGAGCTGCAAATAAGGAATGAGAATCTCCATTCTCTGCGTCAGCGACAAGTTGGCGCAAGCTCTCGTAGACAACGGGGTCGAAGAACGCGAGATCGTGGAAACGAATCGGTCGGGCCAGTATGTATTTCAGCACGTGCCGATTAAGGAACATTGGACACAGTTCGTTTTGTAGCAGACACAGCCCAATGATTCTGTAAAGTAATATGTTATTGTATCAAAATTGTTAGAATGCACACGTGAAAGACAATGAAACAGTAAAAAGAAAGTTTTATGGTAAGAGATTTTAATTTTTAATAAAAAAAGTATGTATGATGTAAAAATATACACGCTTTATGATGTTACAGTGTATATTGTAAAATATCAAAGGATCTTTATATACACATTATAAAATATCACAATCGTTGCATGCATCTTATCAATAGTAGATGCATAACATTGCCTAGAATGAGAATATTAAACTATACGAATCTATTTGTGTGCATATTGTTTAATCGTACCTGCCAACATTCCTAAATGCGTTGATGCGCTCCGAGGTAGCACGTCCCTGTCGTGGAGAGTAGTAGCCTCGCTTGCCGGGCGAGTAGAACAGTGGCGCCGCGTCGTCTGCCGCTGCCGCAGATGAGCCCGCGCCCAGAGCAGCGCCCCCGCCGCCACCGCCACCGCCGCCGCGCTCCGACAGCGAGAACACGTCCAAGTCTAAACACCACAATCACATTACTCATACACATATACCACTATTAAGTAATTTATAAAACAAAACCGATAGAAAACAGACTTGACTTGTATATCAGAGGTGCTTGTGTTAAAATCGGAACTGAAATCATATGTTTACGACTTCCTAGGCGTGGACAAGTGTGACAATAGCTTTGTGATTACCTAGTATCGCTTCAGAAGGATTCATGACTATAAGGTCCATGGCCTCTCGCACTTTTTGTCTCAGTGCGTCTTCACTGGCAAGTAGGACTAAAAGCTGGGCAGGTGTCAATTCTAACAGCATCCCAGTGATTTTACCCGCAAATGTCGGATGGAGAGAATGTACCTGAGATAAAAATATATAAAATAAAAAATACATACATTATTACACATGTAACAGTTCTGAGATATGATTAGTAATGTATATTTTACTCACTCTCGGATATAATCTTTCGCCGAGCTGTGCCTGATGGAGGGTGAGATGTTCGTTGTGTCCGCCGGGTCGGTCACCACTGTACCCCGCGCCCTCAGTCCCCGGTGCAGCCTGAAACATTACAAAATATTATAGAAGTACTGTACTGCACTGTGTAAGTTAGCTAATAAATAAAATACAGAGTAATGTAGATGTTGTACCTGTGGCGAGTACGGCCTCGCGTCGACACTGAGCACGCGACGCGGCTCGCGCGCAATGGGAGGCCGTGGCGCCGCTCTGCCCGGCACCCGCCGCGCAGTGTCCTTAGCGCGCGCCCTGCCCGCACCGCTACTTCTATTCAACAGTACATGCCAAATAAAAATTATTCAAAATATTTTGACACACAATATGAATTGTCTTCAAAACTTTTCGAATTATTACTTATATTTTGCGATGTGAAAAATAAAAATTTACCGTGTTCCAGTGTTAGCGCTGGCGCCTGCATTTGTGCCGCTGGAGCCTGAAGTGCCGTTAGACGCGTTGCTGTTAATACCACTGCCCGATGTCGACTCCAGCGGGGGCAGTTTCTCGTTTGCTAGTAGCGCCTGTTACAAAATACATTTGTTTGATCAATATCACTCAAGCAAGATATAACTCTTTTCAAATATCTTTGGCCGCCCTAGGTCATAGGCTCACTCCGCATCTCGCTACACTTAATAATGTGTTCTGCACACGCCTCGAGTAAAGTTTAGAGCGGCCAAGATATCTGAAAACATTTATAACAAGCATGTATGCATGTCTGTGTGTGAACGGATGTGTTACCTCAGCGACGCTGGTGTAGAAGGACCTGGCAACACCGCTGCCCTCCCCGGGCTCGTCACGGAACGTCACCTTGACACGGTTGACGGCGAGTGGCGGCTGTGCGCTGTGCGCGCGACGGTTCTGCCCCGCAAACGCGCTATTCAACTCCGCGAACGTCTGCTGTAGCAGCTTCGCACGGTCGCGCTCCATCTTTAGCAAGGAAACACCAAATATAAGACAAAATTTTTAGATCCTTTAATGAAAACGATACCCAAGTGAGTTAATAGAAATATCTACTAGAAGTAATCAGTGGAGATGAATTAATTTAGAAGATTTCCGATTTTTTATACATAAAATTTGTAGGTGTCTCCCGAGTGATTTTGATCCTTATGTTACCTTATGCAGAGTCAAATCTTTTTGCTGTGAGTTGCGCAACTTCTCCATGTCGCGCCTGAACTTGACCTCTTTGACTGGGAAGCCGCCGAGCTCGGCAACCACGGATCCTGGCTCCAAGCCCACGTCCTCGGTAAACACGCGCCCGAACAGGTCCAGCGACAGCCGCCACCGTCCCAGCAACAAATCGTGCGACACGGTTGCGCCCAGCGACGGACATGTGCGACTAAAATAATCAAACATCATTGATTCCATATAACTATAGGTCTGATAATGACGTTAAACTGATAATATAAAAAAATAACATTTAGATTAAATTCAACAAGAAAAAAACCAAGTCAGGCTATAAGTCAAGAAATAATGTATATAAATATTGTACATACGCTTGAGCAGGTGCATTAAGTACTTGTGTAGGTAACAAGGGAGCCGTTGTGAGGCCGGTCGTCTCTACGGTCACGTGAGCAGATATCTCCTGCGACTCCAATGGATCGGCAACACTTAATAATTCGCCCTGAAAAAAGCATTGCTTTGAATTAGTCAAGCCTCAAACATATTTTTGTAAAATTATGCCAATTTTTCCAAAACTTTTAATGTCTAAACCATATATTTGTAAAAGGAAAAATTAAAGAGCAAAACAGGTGTTTTAAGTAAACATTGATACCGATTTCAGTTATTGAATGAAAATTTAAAATTATTCTATATTGATAAAGTACTTAGTAGATTAGGTAAGTTTAAGGAATTGTCCAATTGAAGAATTTTGGGTATAATTTTGATAAAGAAAAAGTCCCCCAAATAAGTGGAGTGACTTACAGCACGTACAATAACAGTCTTGCCGGGGCTGCGTGAAGTGGAGGGGCGCGGCTCGTGCGATGAACCGCTCGGTCCTGCTCACAAAAGTATATTTCATTATAGTCCAACACCTATATTCAGGAAACAGAAGAACATCGAATTCCTTACAGGACAGCCATTCCTTTTACGTTCAATTGTAAGATAAAGTGAAGTGATATTGTTAAATAAGTTTAGTTAATTTTACCTAGTTATCCGAGATACAGTATTTAACCGAAAATATTTTGGATTTCACAACAATTTCTCGTATAAGTAAGAAAGACATCACTTCGCTTAGTTATAGTTATTATTGGTAAAAAAGTAATGTACCAGGTTTAGGCATCGCGATATTCTGCTGGTTTGGCGCGTCTATAATAGAGCAGGCGGTGTCCACCAGCGTGTGGAACTCCGAGGGCGGCGCCACCTCCTGCCGCGAGCTGCTGCCAGACGTCGACGCGTGTGGATGCCTAACAATATTTGAAATTTCTCAGCTTAATGAATCATTTAACTTTAATGTAGGAGAAAGAAGTACTCGATACATTACTATCGATCACAAAACATTATTTAAAAATAAATTGTTAAACATACCTGTGATGTTTCTTCCTTTGGATTTGTCTCGCTTCGTCGGAATCGGAATCCGATGGATATTCACCGTCACTTCCGGTGTCCATCTTTGTTACAGTATCTTTAGCACAGGATAGGTCCTAAAATTAAATAAGAAATGAATAAACTACTACAAATACTAATATAACAAAAAGTTGATGGTTTGTCATAGTGTTTGTAAATCATCTTCCATATCGACCATCACTTTAACGATAAACATTTCTATTGAAGAAACACATTCTAAGTATAATTTAAAAAGGGTGTTTGAAGGTACAAATCAATAATAATATTGAGTTAGGTACACACCTGCGGCTCGTCGCGCGCCATGGTGTGAGAGTGCGCTGGCGGCGCGGAGGCGGGTCGTGCGGGCGGTGACCAGCCGCGCTCGACCCCGCGCGACGATAGGCCCAGACGACGAGGAACCACTTTCAACAGGCACACCACTTTAAGCTTTTATCATATGTCACATCTACTCCCGGTTAATCTGATTACATCTATACTCAAGTGTATTACAAAATGTGGCTATGTATTTTTTAGTATTTATACCTTCTAGTGGATTTGCAGCGCCGGTGTGGGCGTCGTCGGCGGGCGGCAGGGTGACGGGCTGGCGCGGCATGCCAAACAGGTCCTCGCGGCGCGCGTTCGGCTGCAGCAGCTGCGGCTGGTCGGCCAGCGGCAGTGCATCTTGCATTGTCACTGTTTGTTAATACATTTAATTGCCCTTTTGTTACATTCGACTGCAGGAAACCGACTTACGCCCATATGTGCTTGTGAAATGTACAAAATGAAAATGTTTGACATCGGCAGCAGTACAATTTCAAAGATTTCGCATTACAACTGCACTAGACAAGTATAGTGAATACACATATAGGAAGTACTGAATTCATTCGAAATATAAAAATGATAGTTACACAGTTTAATTAAATTATAATATAAATGTAAAATGATGTTTTATGTCTTGAATTTTCATAAACTTACTATTGAAAGGATCTGGTGGGGGACATCCTAGACAGAGCGTGGAGTCAGAACGCTGGAAAAAGGCGTGGGTGCGGCCGCGCGCGTTCTCGCCCTCGCCGTCAGATTCGTTGGTGCCGCCACCACCCACTACCATCTCTTCGTCGCCTTCCTCGTTTTCATTCTCATCCTATATCGAGATTTTCATCAAATTTAAATAATACAAATATTAACCGTTTCCATTGAAAGTCAACTTAAGTTATGGTAGGTATTAGTGTAGACTTACGGCTGTCCATAGGTGGGGATGATGGTGTGGCTGCGGCTGTGCGGCGCGCATGTAGTATATGAGTGCGTCGAGCACGTACGCGACGTGCTTGAGTGCGGCCACGTCCAGCACAGGCAGCTGCTCCGCGTGCTCGGCGCTGTGCGCGCGCAGCAGCGACAGGCAGTATGCCAAGAACTCGCGCCTCGCGCTGCCCGCCTCCACACCTACACACATAGGCACATTTCACTATTTGTAAAGATAATTTATATTTTTATAGAAAACAGCTAGTTTTTAGTAAGACTAAAACATTTTAATAAGTCCGAAAAGCTCCAAACCTGAAAAGAACAAAATACACAACTACTTTCATACGTAATTAGTGTACTCATTTGTCAAAAATCAATTGAATTTTTGTTTTAAACTCATAAAACTATTGTAAAACAGTAATAAGATAATAGTTGCAAAGTAAACCTTGGTCTCTATCCCGACCGCGCGGTCCCTCCGAGAAGCCGATGATGCGTGTGGCGGGCGATGTGAAAGAGGTGGTGCGCCGAGTGGTAGTGGCGTTGGTGCGGCTGTGCTCTGCCGCGGCCGACCCCGCGTTGTTCGAAGTCAGTGAAGCGCCGAATCTGGTCATTTAACACATTACCTTTGTAATACGTCGCAAAGACTCAATTGCAACTTCTAACTACTAATATGTACTTGCGTTATTTTAAAGTTATGGTATTTAAATTACCGCTGCGTATTTACCTCAATTGCGCTTCTGTAGCATCCATAACGGTAACGAGCCAGTCCCAAGTAGGCTTGAGTTGTCGTTCGAGGTAGCACTGCAAGCGCAGCGCCTCGCGGTACGCCAGCGGCACAAGGCGCGGCAACGGCAGAGTTATACGTTCATACTCCCACAGTAGATCCGCGATTTGACGAATGACAATACCTTGAAACGAATTTGTTTTTAGTAATAAGAAACGAAAGGAATTAGAAGAGCGGGATTACTTAAACTGTAGATCCAAAACTCCAAGTATTTCGATTTCGACAAACTTACCGAACGCTCGTGCCAAGAAGGAAGCTGTGGTAGATGTGGAGTGTGGGTCGTGCGCGCCGGCAGCGGCCGCAGCGGCAGAGCGGCGCAGCGAGGCGGGGTCGATGAACACCAGGGAGGAGCTGCCCGTCAGCCGCACTCCACCCGCACTGCTTGTCGTGCCGCGTGTTGGCTCGCGCGATCTAAACAGTGTTCAATATTAACAAGAACTGCTCATACGTAGCATTGCTTGAGAGAAAATGTCTCAGTGTTTGTTACACTGTATGCAGATACTGTTGTAGTGGAAGTTGGTCAAGGTAATTTGTGTTGTTTTTAAGCAACACCGCGTTATGTAGTTGTAGCTCACCGTATAGCCCACTGCATGGAGTGTGGCGCGAGGTTGGGGCGCGCAGGCGGCGCAGCGCGGCGCTCGAGCGGCTCGCCGTCGTGCAGCGGCGGCTCGGCCTCTCCGTCCTGCTCGTCGGTCTCGCCCGCCTCAGAGTCCTCGTCCTCCGGCTGCGTCGAGTCCCCGCTCTCGTCCTCTGGATACATTAGCAGCGATGCTATACCTGCTGCGTGGTCCACTTAGTTTAACACTTCTAAGGCTGCGTCCGTGTGGACACCTTTCGCTTCAAGATACATCTGCGTTGCATCCTTTATAGCCTCCCACGCGCTTATATTTATTTTAATGCCGTCTTCTTTAAACTCATTTGGCTTTTCCCGTTCATTTTTCCGTTGCCAAATATTAACAGAAATTGAAGGGCGAAAAAAAAACATGAAGGAAGAATTTAAAGAACTAAAAAAAATTGCAAATTGAGAACTAAAAGCATAAGATCAAAAAAATGTTATCTAAATTAGAAATTACACTTTTTGCCTTTAACCAACATACCGGCATCAGAACCCTGCGTGGCGCGCGTTTGCACGCTGCGCTGCGCGGACTCGGCATTGTCCTGGTCATCGGAGTCACTCTCGGTCTCCACCTCGGCGAGTAGGTCCAGCTCACTTTCGCTCTCGCCACCCTCCGCGCGCTCCGTGCCATTTTCAACGACTACATGTTGTTCTTGCCCTCTTTAATATAACATTTGTTATTAGTTAGGGCTACAAAAAAGTTATGTCGACTTTCGAAGTTCGTAGGATATGGAAAAGCAAATAAAAAATAATTATTAAAATGTCATAATACCTTTCACCCATTGCATCATCGTGTTGTGCGTCCGGAGTTGGGTCGGCGGCCGCCATGGCAGGCTCATCGGTCTCCGAGGCATCGTCATCGCCTCCTAGGGAGGGCGCTTCGGCGACATCATCCGCGTATTCAGTTGCGACAGGGGTGGAGGCTCTGTCTGGAGCCAACGCTGACCCGCCCATTGAAGCCCCACCTGCGGCTGCCCCGCGTCCTCCACCGGTGTTTGATTCCCTGTTATTTAAAATATTTTGTGTGTTCAAGAACATAAATCAAAATATATGTATAATCAAAGCATTTCTTAATCTACTGTTGTGCATTGTCCACATTACATAAATATATATTTCAATTTTGATTACAATATATTACCTGTAATTGAACTCGGTTTGCATAAAAATAAGAACATAAATGCAAAAAAATCACTTTTAAGACTCAATCGTTTAATATATATTTATCTGTACATACCTGCGACTGTGACCGAGCCGAGTGTGACCCGTAGACAGGGGCTCGACTCCAAACAAATCCTCACTTCCATTAACAAGATCAACGTAGGTTGTGGCAAGGGGGAAGGGGGCAGTGGGGCGCACCACGCCGAGCCGAACCGGCGCGAGCAGGGCGTCGGCTGCCTCCACCAGCTCTTCCACAGCGAGTGCTACTAGCGCAGCGAATACACGTCGGCACCGGACCAATGAGGATGTAATCGAAAGTGGCCTGAGAAAAAAGTTAAGCATTGGATACCTTTCTTAAATTGTTTGTCCAAATTTAATACACTTACCTTTCCATGAGCATACAACAGAAAATGTTCAGAATATATTAAAATTAAATACATAAACTTATGAAATAAAATGGTCGGAGTAAGTAGTAGTTCATGCTATCTGGAACTAGGATAAGCTTACCCTCTCTTCTTGGCTGCGCCTGGTGCCATCTCGACACTGAATATGACGAAGATCCTGGCAACTGAACGCACGAAGCGGCGCGCCACTTCGCGCGCGCGCTCCGGCCGCCCCGGCACCGCCTCGTTCTGCTGTTCGCGCATAAGCGTGTGCAGCAGCGTGTCCAGCATCTAACACACAAGCAAATTAAACACCATTCATGGGACACCGCTTCATAAAAATTACAATAATAAAATTGAGTATTAATCAAATCAATATTGGTAGACTGTGGTTACTTACTTCATTGGTGCACTTAACGATGAGTGCGTGTGTGAACTTGTCGAGTAACGTGGTGCCGGACTGGTTAAGTGACGGGCTACCGGGTCGGCCTTCAGGCTCCGAGGCAGAGGCGCCACACATAACAGCCGCTTCCACAGCAGCCCAATCACCTATTATATATAATTAGCATTAGTCTCTTAACAACAAAAAATAACCTTAAGGCTTTTACTATCAATAAACGATTTTCATTAATTTATCTTCAATTACCGAGTAGGTGCAGAAGAGCGCGCCTTGCGAACCGCGGCGGCTCTAGGTCGTGGTCGGGTGTGTCGACCTCAGCGTCCGAGCCAGGCTGCTTGCGCGGCGCACGCCCCCGCCCACCACCAGCGCGGAACTGACGCTGCTCCACCGCCTGCCGCCCCACAGTCTGCACCAGGAACAGCAGGATCGACTCGCCCCTAGGGAAACATCACATTATTCCACGGGTCTTAGACTGATTTTAATCTGTAATTAGATCCACAAGTAAGCACACATACCTGGAGTTGAAATGCGTGGCGAGCTGTGTGTCTCTAGCGAGCCTGGCGAGGAGGTCGCAGCGCGCGGCCCAGTTGCCTCCCACTAGCGCCTTGCATCGGCACTTCTCCCAACAGTCACAGTACGCGGTTGGCGACGTGCGCTTCAACTTGCAGTCATGCCCTTTGTGGCAAACCTAAACACCAGAGTGGTGGTAAAATTATTTTTATATTTTTAAAACAACCACATTTGTGACCAATCACTAAAGGAAGATTAAAAATGACTTACCTTTGCGCATTCAGTGCAGCAGCAAAGTGAACCAGTAAGACCGCAGGTCTTGCATTCAAATATATCCTGAAAAATCAAAATTAATCATCACGTTTAATGTAGTTTTTTCATACATAAGTTTTCAGAAGAGTGTACCTAAACAATACCTTAAACCAAATATAACACGTACAATTTTTAGACCATTTTGACCTTAGCTACCAAAGTGGATTTAGAAATTGCCTTTTTTTACTATAGCATGTTAAGAGCAATTGTACCTGATTAATATGTTCCTGTCCTGTCCAGGTAAAGCTGCAAGTGTCGTTGCAACAGAGCACGAGGAGCGGCGAGTGGTCGGGGTGCGCGTTTGGCGGGAAGATGGCGTCGGAGCGCTGAGCCTCATCCGCTTCGGGACACGACCGGATCGCGTCAAGCAACACGAGCGCCGCGCGGTACGCACGTTCCGCCACCGCAGCCATCAATGGAGTTTGGCCCATTCCGTCCCTGTTAAAATAGTAACATAAAAATATTTATTATTTTAACTCCAACCTCATTGATAACGATATAACGAACTGTATAAAATAAAACAAATATAAGGGAATACAGGTAACAATAGGTTGGGCAAATAATTTAATTTTTAACAAACAGGAAAATTAGGTGAGTATAACTGATTGTTTACTTGGCTAGGAGCAGCTGCATGAGGTAGGGCTGGAGCACTGGACTCTCGCAAAGCGCGCGCAGGGCGGACAGCGCATTGCCGCGACGCTCCGCCGGGTCCGCGCTCACCGCACCGCCGCCGTTCGCCCCGCCATTCGATATTTTACTGCATAACAAAGAAATATAAGTATTTTTTTTGAATCTTTCTCAAAAATTGTTGATTAACCATACAAGTACTACTAATAGTAAATTTAACACTAAGAATGAAAATTTATACAATTTCTTTTCTTTTTTAGGGATCCGTACCTCAAAAGAAAAAAAACTGAACTCTTATAGGATCACTTTGTTGTCCGTCTGTCTATCAAGACCTTTTTTATGTACTTAAGTCAATTTAGATTACTTACCTGTTATTAGTGAGTCCCATTAAACTGTCTTCATCGCCGGATGCCTCGAATGTTTCTGGGGGCCAAGAAATAGCTGGCACAGCCTCATCGGTATTGTTTCCACTGCCACTAGTACCGCTCGCTACGTTCGGCATCGAAGAATTTTCTACTATTTCAAATGCAAGATTAGTTCAAAACTAACAACAATGCTAAGTATCCTCAGAATAATGTTACCGGACTCTTTACTAAATTTTGTTTTGACATGTAAACAGACTTAAATCAAAAGTATTTTACAAAAATAAAATTCAACTCGGTCGGGAGAATTGATTGGCCTGTTATAACATCTTGGAATATTAAATGTATAATTACATAACACTAAAAGAGTGCGGCGCAGATAGACTTACCTATATCAGGTTCTTTGTTCGATGTAGGTGCGCACATGTGCACACAAGCATGCAGTATATTCCGGTTTCCATCGCACCGTTCTTGAAGGATGGAAAGTATTTGTTGTTCTGCAAGAAATATAATATATATTACATACTATAACTTAGAAGACTATGTATGTATTTCTTGTTTTATACGATTTTGCATAGCAGAGTATGTTGGTATATACTGACTGTTGTTGTCCGCTTCGAGTAGATGCAGCAGTTGGCGCACGCCTTCCAAATCGCAGCGCAGTACGCGCGGCATCATCAGCTGTGGCTCCGGCACTATTATTATAAGCGCCACCTACCGAATAAATGAGAATAGATTATTTTTCAAAGAAAACATCATGTAACATTACATTTATATTTATTGTGCAATATGTCAAGAGAGGGAGGGGAAGTGCATACCTGTGACTTGAGCGCGGCGTGGTGCGAGTGCGCGGCGCCATGCGGCTGCAGCGGCAGCGCGTGCGCGGCGAGTGCGCGCGCAGGCGGCAAGTTGAGTGGCGGCGGCTCACGCACCATACCCACGCAGTCACGTGCGATGGGGTACAGGGCGCCGTTGCCGTCCGCCATTACCACCACAGCTTCGCTACCCTGTACACACAACATCATGCTAAGTATCGTAATCATTAAATTCAATTGCTTACCTGCAATTGCTACTGAAAGACCACAACTTTTAAATTTAAGCACACAAAATTAAACAATATGCCTGGTTAATATTTCGAGCGAAGGTAAGTTCCGATTCCGAGACCTTTTTTGTCCAAATGACGTTAGTATATTAACTTGTTATTTGGTCATGAAAAATACAATTGTTTACACCCAAAAATATACCAATTTTTCAGTTTACAGTTTCGCTGACAACTTACCTCTGCGGCAGTGGCGAGCTGGATACCCGCTCCGTTGGTGTGGCCGAGCAATGCCTCGTGGTCAGTGGGAAATACGCTGTCAGTAAGCGCACGCGTCGCGCCCACAGCATACACAGCATAAGCTAGCGCGCCGCCCGGTCTTCGTACAACGGCATGCACCCCGCGACTGTCAACCTGTTACACATTGTTTATTTATCATTTGAAAACCAATAAATACTTTTATATATAATTTTAAATACATATTTAAAAAAATGTGGTACATAATGACAAACAGATTACTTACTGCGATGGTAATAACTTGTAACTCTGGCGGCAAGGCGACCTTCCTAGGCGAACGCTGAAGGCAGTCCGGTCCGCGGGAGCCGGATCCACTCCCGGCACCCCACTTCACCGCTACCAAATCATCTTTACGTACGAGCCGGCAGTCTTGGAGCACAGTCGTCCAGTCATCGGTGGCGGAAGGCAGCACCTCCTTGCCATCCTTGCCCAAAGTCGGGAACCGCACCGCCGCGTAAGCTCCGTCTACCTTGAGCACGCGGCCCAACGGCACGCTCTTCACATCCTCGAGAAAGACTACTTCCTTCAATGGCCACTCTTCCTCGTCACGTTTGGAGCCATCGTTGGAAGAACCTTCCTCGCCACGAACGGTCACACGTTTAGCACGTTCTAAAATAATCATATGGTTTTAATATATTTTTCAAATTACAAGTCGCCTGAATTTGCCACCAAAGATTCGAATGAAAGAAGATTGCATGAGGCGGAGATGCATATTTTAAAATGGATGTGATGTGGCAAAAATGAATAAAGTTAGGAATATGTATATATACTAACGGAAATGTAAGTACTCAATCATCAAAACGACCTGAGAAAGTAGCTACACATATACATATTTATTTTATGTAGTGCTCCTGCAACCGTCGAATCTATCAATGGTAGAGAATTTACCAACCGATTTATTGAGAACCTATGTGCTTTAAAAGTTATATCATAAAATTATATAGCAAAATCAAGATATATAGATATAATCAGTAACGAACTTACTATGTGAAGTGCTGGTGTCACTGCAAGTAGAAGAGGCGGGGCTGGGCGGCGGTGGCATATCCAGCCGGTCTGCCATATCCTTGTTGCTGTCCTTGCCACTATCCTTGCCGCTTCCGCCGGAAGATGAGGCTTTCACGGAGGACACAGTCAGCGGAGATTGATTCTACAAAAATATTGAATGTTACGTCAAACTCATATTGACAAAAAGGGGTAGTTACAAAGCCAATTAGTAAAATACTAACCTGGATATCTCTCTTGTCTTTATCTGAAATGGAGCGGTCAAGTTGAGGCGGTGGCAGCAACTTGAAGCGGCACATGTCCGACAGGTTCCAGGCTGCGTTTTGCAACACGCCCACTTTCGGCACTCCCGATGACATGTTGAAACCTACATGAAAAAAAAAACAGTTACCATAACATAATACACACAATGACTAATTTCAGAGTCTTAAGACGTCTAATCGGACGAAAATGTGTGCAATCTGGAGTACTTTTTCTGAAAATACATACACTATACAATACTACAGTATGATGGTAGTAATGAAATGTAATTGTTAATTTTTAACATATTGATTAACATCAGCATATATATACATATACTGCAACATCTGCAGCCTCGGTGTGCGCGACATCGCCGACAAGATGCAGGAAGTAGGCTGTGATGGTATGGTCATATAAGGAGAAAGCCGCCAAACTACGTCGGTAATTTAGCACTACAAGTTTCCCTAATCATAGATCCAGAGGCAGACCCAAAAAGAGATGGAAAGATGTAGTATTAAAAGACATGAGTGAGTGCCAAGTTTCAGAAGAAGATGTAATGGACAGAGCGAAGTGTAAGAGACGGATTGGGAAAGCTGACCCCACCACCATGTGGGATGCAAGCTAGGCAGAGAGAGAGAGAGAGAGAGAGAGTACAAACCAATAGCGCCGGGCTGGTACATGGGCGCGTTCTTCATGGTGACGTTCTGGCCCGCCTGCAGGTCTTGCGGGGTCGTGGACGAGTGGCCGCGCTGCTGTTTGCGGGAGCGAGCGCGATGCTTCTCCCACAGTCGGGCGCGCTGGCCTAGAGGCAGTACGCCCCTACGAACAAAATAAATATGCAATCACGCCACTAAAACCCAGAGTGGAGACAAATATTACTAATTTCCTTTGGCCTAATCCCGTAACCCTTCTCCCTTTTATATCGTCTTTCTTTACAACGTCAATGTACTTATGGATAAAATTATTTCACGATTCAAAACTACGACGCACTTTAGTTAGTTAAAATTGATTTCACAGCTTTGAAAATATTCTAAAAATAGTCTAAAATTAAAATTCGATATGCGTAATAATCTGACCAAATACGGGACATATATCAAGACAATATGTTACATAATTCGCCACAAAAACATACCACCAATAGAGAGCTCCTGAGTCCAGTTTGGCCACAGTATAGAGTGAGCAGGCGTGCAGGGACACGGCCTTGTCGCTGCCAAACTCCGTGAACGTCTGCAGGGGATGCTCCAGGCGCGCAGCGCCCGGTGCATGCGCTTAACATAACAAGTATATTGTAAACAAAAACAGAAAGCATGTTTAAATATTTTAATCATACTTGATTTAAATTATACTGATCAATTTTGCTGGTTATTGATTTATAATTTTAGTACCAATAGACTCATCGAGGAAGGTAGCAATCCTGCCAGTGTCAGTAAGCACGGAGACTCGAATGCCGGCGGCGCTGATGTTGACGACGCGCTCGCCCGACGTCATGCCGAGCCAGTTGCCGCGCGGGTGGTACAGACTGTTAGAACTCGAGCACTGCAACAAAACGATTTTGTTCCACTCCAAATCCGATAACCATAATTTTTTTTACAAAATAATGGTAAAAATTAAATAGGGTAATGCCATGTACGGTATTAATTTGTCGGTCATCTACTCACTATACTTCCCCAGTGAGGTGCCTGGAGGATAACCTAAGTTGGTGGTGCAACGTATTTAATTGAAAGGTGATGTACATACGTCATTGCGCTGGTAGGGATGCGCGTCAGCCCAGCGCCACTGGTGCAGCTGGCCCAGGCTGGAGATAGCGATGAGCTCACTGTAGGTGGCCGCGATGTGCGTGAAGCGGATGTTGCTATCCCAATACTCCAACTCCTCGGACACCCACAGCGGCGACGCGCTCATTGCAGAATCTTTTTTCTTGTTGTCAACTTCAAACATTCAATCAATCAACAAACAGTAGTTAAATGTATGAATATTGTGAAGGATTCTCATCTAAGCATGGGTAAAAAAAATTGAACATTTTAACAAATTATATTTCTAGTAGACTCTGAAATATAAAAAATAATTATTTTGTTAATATGGTTGCAAATGATTATATGATTTTTTTCACATTTTGACAAATACCTCCATCTTTATCCCACGATGTATCTCTTAGAGCGGATTCGAGCCACCTCCTGGGGCCGAAGTACTGGCGATCGCGCCACCTGCTAAACTCTGAAGGGCGCTCCTGCGTGGAGCTACTGCCCTCGCGGCTGGCACCGGCGCGCCCACCACTGCCGCTGCCGCCACCGCCGTTACGACTGCCATTTTGTTTACATTAAAACTAGTACATTTAATATTCTTTCTATTTATATGTCCAGATAGATTTTAACCTACTATATTTTACATGATAAATGGCTCTTTGTATATTATGTCGCTGACTTTGAACTGTTCTTGAGGCTTTTTAGAATCTGGACATATAAACTACAACATACATACAACTACAAAAAAACAACACCCAATTACAAAACAACACAAAACAGAAACTGCATAAGCTTGTCAGCGTGCTAGATAGGGGCTTGAGTTCTATGTTCGCTAAGGGTGGTGGAGAAGAGGCAAGGAGCGTAGCACGACAGGTATACCTTCTGATAGTCGCGTACCCGAAGATGTCCTCGGAGAACATCGCATCGGCGTCGATGATGACGGAGTGGTCCTGCTGCGTGGCATGGAAGCCACTGTCGAGCAGCGAGATGAGATCCTCCGGCACGTAGCCGTCGC
Organism: Papilio xuthus; assembly: GCF_000836235.2. NCBI lineage: Eukaryota > Metazoa > Arthropoda > Insecta > Lepidoptera > Papilionidae > Papilio > Papilio xuthus. The sequence continues at coordinate 1,598,777 of NW_013530969.1, forward strand.
CACCCTCGCCGCCCTCTGGCTCCTCGCCCTCCTCATCATCGCGGGACAGCAAGTTGTTCACGGCCAGGTTCACGTCCAGGTTTGTACGCTGTTTAACATTTATTTCTCTTAATTTCCAATGCGAACGTTAAGCAGTAACACTATGAACAAAATAGGAGCATAACAGTATATTAAAAAAAATACGTTGAAAGCTTCACCTGTAATTCTCGTATAATGAGACTTCGACTTTTGCCTTGAAGTACAACTTGAGCCTGCGTTACCAAATCTTCAGGCACAAATGGCGCCGGAACAGACACGACCCGTCCGGAGCTAGATGCGCCTATAATTACACCAGTAGCACGGCTCGTAGATCCTAAAACGTCAATTTAAAAAATATGCAAGTTTACAGAGTGTTTACATTAACTGAATCGCAATCTAGCTAAGATCACTCATCACTCAAGTTATACCTTGTGAACTGGGTGCAGCACGAATTGAGTTCCTCATGATGCGAGCCCTAGTTCGCGGCTGTTGTCTAGAGCCGCAGCCGCCACTGCTGCCGCCTTGTTTCCCCCCACTAGTCCCACCGCCTCCACTTCCCCCTCCTCCATTCCCACCGTTCTTACTGGCGTCCGCTTTGCTCAAGTCAAGCCTGTCGGGGATGATGGAGAATGCGGCGCGGCATATCGTGCCGTCGTCAAGTAGGCAAGCGATGTGGGCGGGGCCGGCGGTCACGGCTCGCACACCACGCAGTGTGCTGAGCGCTGACGATCCAGCCCCTGTCCCATATCGGTTCCAGCGCTCAGAAACCTCTTTTAATCTAAAACAAAACATTGACAGTGTCAACAACACATTCACTAACACTGTCTTTCATGACGTAAAAAAAAGATTTAGTGACATTTAATGGGTAAGGTCAGACCTAACTATTAATGGAGAAGATCTTTGATTACTAGTTACAGTGCTAGTGGGTTTTGAAATTTTTTTTTTTTCAAAATCTAAATATTTTTTTTTTTCAATTTCAATTGCTATCTGTCACTGGTGAGACAGTTTCATTCATCCTGAAGATGACCCTGCAAAGGGCTCGAAACTAGTTGGTGCCGTCGCATATAAAGAATATGTAAGTGTAGCCCTTTTTATTTTAACAATTGTGAATTAGATCAAGTGAACCAATCTTTAAATCAAATGAAACTGGCCATTGTCGAGAAAAAGTGTTATGCTGCAACACAAAAAAGCAAGACCAACCTATACAAGACAAACATTCCAGATGTTCATGTTATTTACACTGTCTCACCCTCAGATTAACATTTATTTCGATTGCAAAAACATTTTGAGAAGTAGGGGGAGGAGGGAAGTATAGGAAGAGGAAATATCTCTCTATGCATTCCCTTCTCTATCAATTAAAGGTAAACAACACATCTGCAATTGCAGGTGTCTATATGAAGGATATGCTTTGCTATTCCTGTGAATTAAGATTGCCGCTTGCTCATTTGCCATATTATGATATAAAAAAAGTAAAAATTTGAACATTTAGATGATGTATAAAATGCCCAATCAAGATGTTTTTTTCAAAACCAATTAGAAAGTTGGTAATGAAGTTAATCATATTGATTGAAAATAAAAACAATACATGGTGGATTGTACAAGCCAATGGGGGCATGGGTATTAGGAAAACCATTTTTTTTTTTGGATAATCGATCCGTATTGACTCTGTTATACCTAAATATTTACATACAAGTGAATGAAAACTAAAAGGCTAGTACCCAAACTTTTAAGGACAAACCCTATTAAGCCCTACTAAACTATTAAATATTGTAATATACATCTAAGAACTCTTTTGTGAAGGGTAAATAATAGGCGCTCCATATTAGAGTATGAACCATAAATATACATGTTTGCAACAATGTGGTTTTTTTGCCTTTACTATTTAGACAATTATACAAGCATGGGCATTTGGCAAAAGTTAAGTACATTAGCACATACTAAGGCAGTAATCATTGCTTATTTTTGAATCAGATGCCAGTAGGCACACAAGCACAGTAGTTTGGATAAGTGGCCATTTGTTTTATATACTGTGATTTAATCTGTTTGTCACCAGTAAAGTTTAAAATTGTTTATTAATAACATTTGTTTAATCGTCGAAAATGAGAGAATGTCATCAATGATGATTTTTAGTTACAAGAGTATTAATACTAAAAAGAGTATTAAATAGGTTAAAAGTAAAAATCTGGTATTTCTATTGTAATAGAAATGTACAAGAATAACATTCATATGATGAAGGTAATTGATGTTTTAAAAAAATGACACATTAAATGTAATAAACATAAGTTTTTTCAAATCTTTCTAGGCAGTGTAAAATGTAGGAAAGCATTTTATGTATTCTAGATTACTTATGTTTTAATCAATAAAATAAAGGTAGGTATTTTTTAAATAATGATGTAGGATATATTTTCCTTTACGACGTCATTAGTTATCATATTATTGCTATTTATCCGACTGTCGACTTCTAAATAAAGAACAAGTACATAATAAGAAAACATATAATTATTGTGATTAAAGATATTACATAAACAAAAAAATCGAAAATAGCCGAACAAGCGTAAATAGTAAGGACTTTGTAGGTGTATTAAGAAATAATAGTCTATAACGCAACATGTAACAAGTATTTAATGATTTTTAATAAAAATGTTTTATATATTTTTCTAGGATACCTGGGGTTCGCAAATTGATCATGGCATCGTGTCAAGACGATTCAGATTACGCCATTAGGGATCTTAAAAATCTAATGGTTTCAATAGAATTTTGAAAATTGTATTGGACATTAAGCGAAAAAACATATCGGAATATTTCTAGAAGCCTAAAGAAACGATAATTCCTTTCATAAAGTTAAGAAAGGTATTGTTGTTAACCATCGATCTATCTTTTTGTTACTTATCACCAAGCATAGAAATTGTCGGATTATTATATGTAATGGAGTTTGACAAAAATTAGAAATAATAGGCGTACCTGTCTATCAATTGATCCTCTGTCCCAGGCAAAGGATGAACCACAAAATGCATAGAAGACATTTCCGTAAGACGTTTTGTCTTATGTTTTTAGTAATTGAACAATGTGCACTTCAACATTAGAATCCACCACTAAAGTTTTTAGAACAAAAGAACACCACCATCTAAAAACTTCCAACAACCACCATATTTTATTTCTTGTGATTCTTGATTCCACTAGTAATCGTTTTTCGTTCTCAAATACATGTGAGTCGGTACATGACGAAAAAAGAAAGAAAATATCAACATGGCTTCTACGTCTGTAATGTTGGCTATCTTGAAATGTGAAGTTTTTACCGACATAGCCAATATAAGAACTATAAAAATCGCTTCTAAATTCTTGAAAAAGAACGTTCATTGTGCAGTTTTTAATGTAGATTGTTCAAGTAGATGTATAGGGTTTAAAATCAAACTAAACTAGATTTTAAGTAACATTATCGTTTTATTCATGTTTCATTAGCAGCTTTGTGATACCTTAAAATAAAGCAAATTGTTCTATTTGAAATGTGTGAAAACTCTAGGTGCCTTTCCTATTCAAACAGTCACAAATAATTTAAACAAATTAAAAAGTTTGCTTTGCATTTACATAAGGAAATAACCATAGGCGACTGAATTTAAGGTTTTTTGTGGTTTTTTAGAGAAGTCTTTTAATACCTTGCCCCCTTTACTCTTTGATCCGCATATCTATGGGTTTTGATTGATTGCTCTTTGGTAATAGGGACAAAATCAAAGACAAAATGGAAAACAATGTCAAAAATGGCGGCCAAGTCAAAGAAGCGGCTGTCTAAAATTGAAAATAAATTACTAAAATTGGAAAAATTAGAAATTAATGATGTTGTTTGTTCAATTTGTCACTCCATACTTGTAGAACCTGTTACGTTACCATGTTATCATGATTTTTGTCAAAGTTGTTTTAATGGTAGCATAGAAAATAATTCTTTGTGTTGTCCTCTATGTCGTTTACGCATTGGCTCTTGGCTAAGATCAGCAACAAAACAAAAGAATTTAGTTAATTTAGAACTTTGGGAATACATCAAAAATAAATTTTCACGTGAAGTAGACAAAAAAATAAATGGGGATGACATTAATATACCCGAAGGTAAGTTGCTCTGTAGATAAAAATACTAAAGCTGTATTATTTATTTTAATGTACAAGCCGAAAATCGCGTAATTAAAACGATTTGCTAGTATGATTTTAGAGTTGTAGGACGAATGAATACTAACAGTCTTTATATCAATTCCAGAAATACCAATACCACGATTGAGTGCACCGGGAGAAATTAGACTAGAATATGAAGCAGAATTGAAGAGATTGAGGTCTGAACGTCTTAGACTTGAACAGAAACACTTGGCAGAAACAGAACTTCTCATTAAGTGGGTTTTTGATGTTTATGAATGTAAAATTGTTCAATATATCTAATGACTATACACATGTTCTAAACTTTAACTAATATGTCCACTTACTAACGTTTGTAAACTAGTTTTACAAATGTTAGTGCACTTTATAGAGTATATTACTAAGAGAAAAAAATCAGGAATTTATACATTCTGATTGCTATAATTACTATCTATTACAGAAAACTACAAGCTGAAGAGCTTGAAGCTGAACAAAAATATATGGAGAGGATAAAACAAGATGAGATGTTAGCAAAACAAATGCAAGATACTGCTGAAGCTACAGTTCTTGAGATTAATAAGAAAGATTGCTCTAAAGATGTTCCTACAAAACCAAGACTTAAGGCTAGAAAGATAGATACCTATTTATCAAAAATACAAGCACCTGTAAAGGAGTATGTTCATTTTTATAGTAATAAAGTTTTAAATATTTCCAAATATAACTGATTCACAGATGGCTCAGTGTGCTTCAATTATGCAGAGTCCTTTGTTAACTATCATATTATAATAAGCAGAAATAAAAAGTTAAATTTACTTCTTTTCTTGTAAGTCACTGTACACATAATAAATAATGGTGAACAAAAACACTACCTTTTAACACTGGACATTTTGGTTTAGGTAGGATATTTTAAATGGGAGATAATTAACATTTATAGATATAAAAATTTTACAGGAGTCCATTATCAGCTGATGACAATCAAAGCAATGATGGAACTTCACAGAGAAAGTCTGCTCATAAATCCAACAATAGGCCTTCACCGGAAATGCTTCCCAACTATGGAAAGCTCTTGAAAAGTTTTTTGGAAAGAAAAATGAAAAATGGTGTTGGTGTTTGGAATAAGGAGAATGGTGAAAATGCCACAAAGGTACCATAATCTTGTTAATGAAATTGTATTGTATGTGTAGTTTCTATTTATTTTTTTTAATACTCATGTTATATTTCAGACAACACAACCTATTGAAAGTTCTAGTAGTAACAAAGAATCTGACCCACCGCAAGATAAAAATGCCTCAAAATCTAAAAGTATGATACAATCATTATTAGTATCACTACCACTGCCATATACTGGAATATTACAACATAAAAATAATGTAGAAAATAGACATTTAGAAACGGGCAGTGTTGACTCAATGCAACAAGAATTATGTTATTTCAAACCTATTGATGGATCAACACCCACCAGGTAAGTAAGATTTTGTATAATGCAACCATTTTCACACTTCCAAAGTTCAGATTAGCTAAACATCTTATATTATTATAAAATTTTAGGTCAAAATATTGGTAGTTTGCTTATTTAAAAAAAGAGACTGTTTTACCAGGTCTTTTCTATTAGTTTCAGCCCTAATAAAAGTTTTCCGTTGCGCGTGCCAAGTATGCGAGCCGAACAAGAAAATACTCCACTAGAACTGGGAGGTCCTCCAAGCCGAGACCAATATTTAGAAGGCTTATGCCGCCTCAGAAATATATCCTTAGAGCAGAAACTACCTTCTGCATTTGTTATTGCACTTAGCATTTTAAGAGTAAAGAAGGTATGTATAAGCTTAAGTTATTTTATAATTGTCACATATATTTTTTTTGTTAATTTTCTTTTTCTTCGTAGGAAACGCCTAAGAAAGGAGTATCAAGGTCACGAAACAAAAAAAATATAGTAAGTCCTAGTGTCACTCCGGAAGAATTGAATACTATTAAAAGAAATGTTCCAAATCGGAAACAGCAAGCAGTAAAAGTCGATGGTATAAGAAAATTGAACGCCGAAAAATCTTTACGACGCACCCGGTCCATGGGAAGTATATCAAAAGACGAAAACGAAGTTACACCGAAGAAAAAGCTTAAAGATAGGAAGGTGTCTTCCGATAGAAAAGTTTATTTGCGAAGTTATGCAAAAAAACCAAATACAAAAAGTGAGATTGATAGCCCACCTCTAGTTAATGAAACTATTAATAATAACAAAATAAATTTAGCTGTAAAGAACTTGTCTAGTCCATTGGAGAATTGTGATGTTAAAAATATACTGCGGGAACAGTTGAGGATCGAGAAGCTGATCGAACAAGAAAAGACCGACTTTGAACTGGCGCAAAAGATGGAGGCGGAGTGGAACGGGCGCCGGCAACCGCGGCGCGCCGCCAGCAAGCGCCAGGTCACTCTCGCATATGCCCTCAGACCCGCCAAAAAACTAAAGGTTTAGTTTTACTATCGTTTTAATTAATGTAAATTTTATATAAATGCATGATGCCCTAAAAACTCAATTATCTCATTAGTAATTATAATCGTGTATTGATAATCCTGCCGTTGATATTATGCATATTTTGTAAATTCAACAAAAAATACTAGTTTTAAAATATCTATAATCTGAGAATAAGAATGCTTTAAAATGCAAATTATTTGCAATAATTTTTGAATAGGATGTGGTCATCTTGGATTTGAGCAAATCAATTGGTATTGACTTTCCTAATATGTGAGAATCCATTTTTGTTAAATGTACTTTACACAAAAACTTGCATGTGGAAGAAAAACATTAGTTTTATTTTGCCATTGCCATTGATTTCACAATTTAAACAAACAAATAATTCCCTTTGTTAATTATTAAATACTCAGACAACATGGCCATAAAAAGCAAACCTTACGAATTATTTTAGAAGTTAACTTATGATTTCAGTCCAGAACCAATAAAATTGTATATGTTTATATTTTATAATACAAGGATATCGCATTTGTAATAAAGTTAATAGCGCCATTTACAGGCTAAGAAAATATTTGTGTAAATTGGAAAACCCTCTTTGCAAGTCCAGTTTCTTAAGAGTGCATTGTAGTCATGGGTAACTCTTGATAACCTACAGATCCTATGTATGAAGCAGATTAGTGAGCCGGTTCACAGTTCAACAATTTTACCTGTAGAGTTGTCGTTTGCATTTCGAGCTGCAAACTGTGAGTCACGAAGCAGCTTCTTGGCTCACATAGTAAGTACATCACAATGAACTGTGAGCAGCCACTTTAGTTGTTGAGCCGCAGCACAATGAACTATGTGACTTGGACTTTTAACCAGTTGAGGGCATTATTTACACATCATATCTAGAGCATTAACACTTGTAATAGTACATCTTTTATCCTCTCTTTTGTTGAAAGGGATGAACAGGAAAATACAAGTGTCACTTCAGTGATTCATTGAAGTTCTGGTTATGAACAATAACTTGCATCTTATTTTCCATTTTTAACTATAAATCTTCAAATTGTCATTATTGCATCGGATATTTGTAATGATTCATTTGATGGCAGCTTTTTACCCACCATTAAAAAGTTCAGTATTATAGACATTATTTTATGTGCAACTTGGCATGGAAAACTACTTGTAGAAAAGACTTTTGCGATTAAGTCATGCTGATTTTATCATCACAACACTCAGAAAGACAATACTAGATCAGATTACAACTGTGTTATTATAATGTAACTGCTATAACTGGTATCATTCCTACCAACAAAATGTACAATTCTTGCATTGGCATCTTATTTATTGTATATATCTTACACACTGTACACAGAGGTGTTTTCAATCTAACCTTTATCTCAAATAATTGATTAAGAAACAAGAAGTCTATGGGTTGTTTATCTCATTATGTGTAAATCTAAAAATAATATATCCAAAAAATTTACATGTCAACAAAAACAAGTCCTTCTAGTGTTGTTTTTTTACAATTGCTTTTAAATTAATTTAGTTTTCTGTTATATTTTTTATTTCCCGACGTCCATGTTGTTTAAAATAATATTTTTCAAGGAAGACAAATGATTATTTTTATAAATGCTTGCTGTGATATGCCACAAGTTGTTTTACAAATTGCCATTTAATCATACTTATTGATTTTGTTTCAAACTTGTGGCAACTGAGTTTAGTTGTGATTAATCTTTCTGTAGAAAATACAATTGTCTGTGTAAATAAACATTTTATTCAAAAAATATCACTGTTTTATTTGCACAAAGTAATTCTTCAATTAGATTTTGTTTTTTTACCTCTGAGTCACTTTTTCCATCTGAAAATAGTATAATTAGTGGTAAGTTACTTAAAAAATTAAAGCAGTAAGATTTTAAAAATAGGTCATTAGTACCTTTACTATTTCATCAATATTAGTTTAAAATATATGATGCATGATAAAAAATACCCCACATGTATTGCTTGTCTCACCCATAATATGGAGACTACAAAAATATATAAAGTGTCATGTTTTGGGCTTGGTATGGATAAGTTATAATATACAAATGTAACAAAATGTTATTGGGAAAAATTCTATAAAAGTACAATATTTTGACTCTAAAAAGAGGTTACTTGGAAAAATTATTAAAGTTTGAACCCAACATTCTGAATACATCATCTTTACTTTAGATAAGAAATGATAAATTGTAAATAATATACCTGTGCATATGACCATGAAATGTGTTCAAGGTTTTTCTGATTCACGGATCACCTCTTCTTGTCACAGTTCATCAAACCTAAAAAAAATTAAGTAAAATTACATATGGTCAAGACAGTTTTTGAAAAATTCAAATTATTCCAATATGAATATGAAATGTAACACATTATAGTTAGGTGTAAAAGCTTGCTGTATCAGGTTCCATACCTTGATAAAGTACTTGTTATAGTATGTATAAAAAGGTTTTTGAGAATTTATGGAACATAAGAAACAAATGTGAGATTACAATCTGTGTAGAATTACTAATAAATGTAAAGGAACATAATCTTAAATAGACATCACTGACCATTCCGATTCACACTCACCACTTTGAAGTAGCAGTACAGGCTAAAGGCAGCCCTCTTCATACTCAGCAGATGGATGCAAGCAGCAGGTTTGTCTTGCATTTCACTCACTCAGAAAGCATGGATCTGCTCATCCTTTTCTATTTGCAAATTGGACTACATTCACTGACAAAAGTTAACTTCCATACCCAGTACCCAACATATAGTTAATGCAAACTTACTTTCAGACTTGTTGGGTTTTGTTCAAATTATAGTGCACTTCTTTCAACACTACTACCATGCCTTACGATGAACATTGTGATCCTCCCACCCAAGATTCACAGAATTAAAACATCCATCTCATTTTTCATACACCTTTATTTATTGAAAGTCCCTCATCATACATCACAAAATAACACACTTGGTTTATCAACTTATTGTATGCAGACAATTTCTTTATTTAAGAAAATAAAAATGTATGTGAAGATGTGATAAAGCCATCACTTTATATTATTACTATTTACTTAAAATACATCTTATCATACAAACATCTCTGGTATTAATGCCATAGGGAAGTCTCACCTCATGTTTGCGGTTTGTTGTTATTCCATCCACTACCTGAACCAGACTGGCCTGAGCCACCCCCACTGTTACCTCCCCAATTGCCTGGTCCATTTGACCAGTTTCCTTGGTTCCAGTTTCCTTTACCATTCCAACCAGGACCACCATGATTCCATGGTTGTGGTGGTCCATTTGGACCCCAGTTTTGGTTGTTATTCCAATGTTTGCCAGAGTTGCCTTGGGGTGGCCCACCTTGCCAGTTGTTAGGTCCAGAATTACCAGGACCGCCTAAAAATCCACCCCATCCCGCTTGATTAAGGGCCGCAGCGACAAGACTTATTGGTAAATTAAAATTAGCAGGTGGCCCTCCACCATTAGGGTTGATCCCCAAATTTTGCATGTTAAGAGAATCTATGTTACTATTACCTCCATTGTTAGGGCCGCCAGAGGGGCCTGATCGATTTCCATCCCAGTTTGGTCCGTATGAGTCATCTTTCCAATTTTGGTTTGACTTGTTTTTGATTTTGGGAGCTGCACTTGACACTGACACTGAAGCACCTTTTATAACATGATCTTCGCCACACAAGCTTTGTGCAACTTCCGGATCTAAGAATGTTACAAACCCAAATGCCCTAAATGGACGTGGTACAAACACATCTGTAACTTCTCCGAAGCTCGAAAAATACTCCCGTAAATCATCAGCTGTCATATCTTCAGTACAACGGCCCACAAAAACTTTACATGGCATTTGAGGGACTACACCCTCTTTGGAGTTAGGGATGCGTACATCAACCCAACGGCCGTCAATATTATGCCTTTGTGCTAAGGCTCTCATTTGCGAAGCATACGTGGCAAAACGTATAAATCCGAAACCTTTAAAAGAACCATTCTTATCTTTTTTAAGTTGAACCATTACAACTTCACCAAATTGTTCAAAGTATTGTTTTATCGATTCTTCTGTCGACTTCCACGGCAAGCCGAGACAAATCAAATCAGAACAAGTTAGTTTTTTCTCTAATCGTTTGGTTTTTGCTGCTGAATTTTCCGATGATACATCATCCATCTTACGTTTGTTTTCTTTGGGAAATACACAAATGTACAAGTTTTTGCCCCATCCGGCTTCTGTTGGAGGATGCAGTTTACCATCATTTAGTCTGATACCTCTGATTGACTTTGTTTCAGGGTGTCGGTATTTAAGTCCACACGCTCCTGGGAACTGCGCTACAAGCGTTGAAAGTAGTAGAGTGCCATCATGCTCACAAGGAATTTCCACAGCGTTTATGTCATCTTCATCTTCGCCTACTTTAATGTAATCAAATATATCTTCACTGAATGTTTCACCTTTACCATTCATTTTGGTGGATTTTTTTATTTACTTTTCTCACTATTATCAATGCCTTATAAAAAAGACCGTCAACAAAATGGCGAATCCCACGCCAAAAAACCAAAGACAAAGAATATGCAACGATAGAGGATTAACTTAACAATCAAATTCAGGAATTTTACTTACTATGCTGTACTGTACTATACAGTCAAATGTTAATTGTGTGAGTGAAAAGCATGCACCATGTTCACCATGATAACGCCACAAAACTCAATACAAAACATTTTTCTTCGAAGTTATCAAGTTTCGTTAACTTTATCAGAGAGCAACCAACATGGCAACTTATCATAGCAGGATTATGTCACTGTCAATCTAACTGTTTATTTGTGTCTCACTCATATATTGATATTGTATGGATTTGTAGAGATTGGCTGTCTGATGAACGATAACAAATTTCTATTTGATCGAAGAGTTGTCATATTTATGAATTTTTATGCAAAAAGTATAATTTACTACATTTGCTAGTAAATTAATATCAGGCGCTGGTTTAATTCTTCTTTAATAATGTTAGTAATATAATAAAGGCGATGTTTGGATATATGGATGGATGGATGTTGGTTAGAAGTATCTCCAGAACGGCTGCATGGATCTCGCTGATATTTAGCATCGATAGTATTATCGATAAATAAAAACATATTTTGCGAATATTATGTACCAAAAAAAAATGGTTTTCAAATTTTTGTCTGTGTGCTTGCAAATTCACGTTTGTCCGGGTAATCTCCGAAACCGCTGGTCATATTTGGTTGAGGCTTTTACTGGAAAGAAGGAAGGTTGTGTGCGCGAGTAACTTAGGATTTTTTTTTTCCGCGCTAACAAAGTGACGGGCATTCACTAGTTAAACACTTAAAGCATTTGAGATACTTAAAGGCATGCATAATAATATCGAAATAAAATACGTAGATTTTCAACGAACCGGATGCCGTGTCACTCACTCGCTCACCTTGAATTTTGACTTTTACCATTTACTAAATTAAGCGTGGACTTCAAAAATATCTTGATATTTAGATGACTATGTTTATCGCTTAGTTGACAATGTATTGGAAAAATATTCGCCACATAGATGGTCACTTTGCTTCCAAATATTCTAAAATAGTATAATACAATAAAAATATATTGGCCGTTAGATATAACTTAAATTAAGTTATTTAGAAATTCTGTAATCCACGATTTGCACAACATAAAAGTGTTTCATCATACTAAGTTATGTACGAGTAATTCGGTAATTAACTTGCTCGCCATTATTGATATCGCAACACTGCGTTACTAATTGTGTCCGAACAACATAATAATGCATTAATTTATTCAGTATAGCCAAGCGATTATAGAAAACAAAAAATGTAAGCCAATATCCTCATATCTCTGAATAGCTTATTAATATATCTTATATCTATATCTATATATCTTTTCCGATTTCGATAGCACTGGACAAAAAAAAGTTGTAAAAATTAGGGAGCACAGCGCCGTAGAAATGGCGCCTAGGGCGCTGTTGGCGTTCGATCCGCCACAGGTATAAACTTTAATAAGTCAGGGCTTACAGGTTTATTTTATTTGTTTTTATAAAGTTGCGTAAAACCACTTTGAATGATGACAATTTGGTATGAGGCAGCCCCTCTGTGAGTTACGAAGCGCACAACACTAGCTCACAGAGTTCAAGTAAAGGCTAGAGTTTGTACAAATCAGATTATACTGATATTTTGTAACTTAATATTTTTAAGGGTGTGAATATCAATTATCTTTAAAACTTCTTGCATGTCTAGTACAATGAGTAAACTCTTTCATAAAATTTCTTCTTCAAAAAATGTATCTTCGAGTCCCATGGATTAAAACACTTGATAGATTGGTTTGTTAGGATGCGTCCAGGTATGGCAAATCCTCAACTCCCGAGCAATTCTCAAGTTGCGCGCTTTGTTTTGAATGTCCCAATAATGGGTAAGTTTGACGATTTTTTGTTTTTGGCTCTGCAATTAAATTACCTTTTTTTCCAGAGAGGAATGCTTTATGCATACTCCGCGCCCTGGGGGGTATGCGGTAGTTATGTGGGATTCTCCTCTATAACGGAGGCATACCCACTAAACCTGTCTGTTCCTCCAACGCATCGGGACGGGGCCGCGGGCACGCTTTCGCTCTCTTCCGCGATCGCAATTAAATTACCTATGCCATGTGCGGCTAGTTCCATAATTTTTATTTTTAGGCTAGTTTATATAAAAAAATATTATTAGTGTCACAGAGGTGACACCAAAATGTCAAGACATGAACTTTCAATCGTGACGGCAATCGCAGGAGACCGGTTCGGCGAGTTGTCAAGCGACTTGCAAATTACCTCACAAAATTACCTGTTTTATACGAATATAATAAAATATAAGACCCAAAATTTAACCAATGACTCCAATTTAATTTTCTTACTTACTTTTTCTTAAGTTGATTTTACTAATCGAGTTTATATTCATGCTGTCCTTGAACACTTTATTTATAACTGAAATAATAGTAATAATAAAGCATTTTAGAAGCGTCAATAGCCTAATGGTTAAGCGTACGGATTTCCGATCACGAGATCGGGGGTTCGAATCCCGCCATTCGACTATTGTCGTAAACCATATCCTAGCACAAGCCTAAAGCTTAGTTGGAATGGTAAAAGAAATATTAGTAAATTTACAAAAAAATCTGCTAATATTTTAATTAAAAAAAATATTTCAAGTTATTGTGGTAAGGTTCAGATATGAACTGACACGTTGTGTTGATCTTTATGTTCTTTTCTTGTTGAATGTACGCAAAGTGTTACGTTCATAGCACCAATGCCCGCGTTATTTAATGTAATTTAGGAATTGATAGATTTATTTATTTAATAATATAATTGAACTAATATAAGTAATTTTATAAATGAAAAAATTAAGATGGATGAAGGGATGGATGTTTGTTACTGGGCATCTCCTCGACGGCTAAACGTATTTCACTGAAATTTCTCAGAGATGTCCAACAGCCTGGAAGAGCACATTGCCTACTATTTTTTTTTAATTCCACTCGAACACAATCCCTAGCATTACAAGTTTAACACCATGGATGGTATATTGAGATAATAAATGCCAGCATGTTGCAAACAGATAAATGTTTTAACATTAGATGAGTAACCAACAAATAATGCCGACCTTTAATACTGCACTGCGAAAGGAGGACTAATGATGCGCTCGATCGTGATTAAGACTTCTAAATGGAATCCAACTCGCATGAAATATAAACTGACGAGCAATAGATACGTTAGCTTTAAAATTATATACAAAACTTATAGAATATTCATAGAGAGAAAACAAAAAATTAAAATAGGCGCAATAACCATCTACTAAGAACTATTAAGTGAAAAAAAATCTTAAATCTCCAACTTACTAATACATAAACTTCTTTCAATGTTGTATGCTTAAATATTAGAAATAGAAACTAGAAGATCAAACGTGGATGTCATAATTAAAACACGTTAGACTACTGACTTTAAAGTGATTTTACGGAAGATGATATTTAGAACGAGACGCAACAAGGTTGTGTGCTTTTCCTGCTGAAGGTCATAGACCAGTTCCGCAACATTTCTCTGTGAATATCGAACAAAGGTTGTGGCTGTACACTCGGTCCCTTCACTCGCGCTGGCGCCTTATGCAGCACAAGTTGACAGGAAGCTGGTCCAAGGCGAGCGCGATACCTCTGTGCACTAGCATATCCTTATTTACGACCACAATCTCTTGTTGTTATAAATATAATATTTTAATAAAAAAAAGTAATATAAATTAAAGCAATAAGGAGCTTATACCTTGAAAAATATCAGCGAAACACAAATGAAGTTACTTTGACAACAAGTCACCCTTGCTTATGAAACTAATAGATGATTAACTGATAATTGTATTAAAAATATTATTAGTTATTATTTTTTAATATCCTTGTTGTATGTGTCATTAGTGACTTTAAGTTTCGACAGGGGATTCTTGAAAATGTTTATTTCTCTTTAGTACTTTAGTCATATCTTTCTCGCTTGCATGATATATCGTTATACATAATTAGTATATTTATCTCACGTAAGCACATTCAGAAAGACCTGTTAAAAGAAATGATGCAACGAACTTAACGAGAAAGATGAGTAACCACAAAATTATGTATACCGTTAGCTTGCTTGGAAATAACATTACATTTAACAGTTAAAAGTTGGTTTCCACTGCAAAAACACCTGTATAAAATTGTAACTACAAAATATATTGCCATCCTTCTCATTTTTCCCACCTTTTTACTTTACCCCGCATCCCCATTAATACTAAAGTTTTTCCATCTTACTTTTTACTTACTAATATTATAGATGCGAATGTTTGTTTTAAGGAGCTCCAGAATGGTTGAACAGATCTCGATGAAATTTGGGATACATATAGAACAGAGTCTGGAAGAAGACATAGGCTTATTATTTTTAAATTCCGCGCTGGCGACCGCTAGAAATATCTAAGTGTCTTTATTTATATCAGACATTGTGACAGGAACTTAAAACTAGTGTTTTGTCATTTCGGTTGTAGTTACTTTCTAACTTTAGCTCTTTTAAAATAAATGAAAAACATTTGACAAAATCTTTGAGAGATACTCTCGTGTAGTCTTGCTAGTTATTAAATCTGGACATGCAGTTCTGATGCAATTCTGAGAGCGAACAATGCATATTAATGTATCATCACTTTCTAGTCAAAGTGGAAGTTGGCACTTTGGACCAGTTATTGACTGTAGTGATATAGTTTAGTCAGAACCGCGCTAAACTATTTGTTATTCAGTAAACGTACAATTGCCGTGGAATTTTCGCCGCAGTCGCCACACCGTCACTGACGTTATATTTGTCTTTTCAAAAGTTTAAAAAATATATAGCTTATACGTTAAAGAAAATATTAAATAATCATTTTAATATCTAATCGATAGATCAGTTTAACAGATTGAGACCTTCCGACTGTTATATTATCAATAAATAAAAGATAAAATATTATGCGACTGTTTTTAGAATTTATAACATCGTGTTCACGAAGTGGATGATAGGTTACAATAGAGTACACATTCATCTATTTATCAAATCAGGTCTAAGAAAATGATTGAGAGCAGACAAATAAATCTTTGCTCGTTAGTCATGGAGTAAATACTTGAATTGCTATCAAATACTTATAAGTGTCTCGTTAGACGCCTTTTATACGACTCAAGTAGAGAAATACTTTTATCTAAACATTTAATAAATTGGAGCGTCTGTTTGTATTATAATATAATATCGAAAAAAATCATATTTTGCGAACATGATGTATTTACATTGCTCATAAAGAATCTTATTGTTTTACTTTTTGTCTTTATCTCTGCAAATCCGCGTTTGTTCCAGGTAATCTCTGAAACGGATGGACGCTTCATGACGGGACTTTTACTAGAAGGTAGCTGACGTGGTCGGGGGTAACTCAGGTCATTTTTTTAATTCCGTACTGACGAAGTCGCGAGCATCCGCTGGTACGTATATAAGATTATAAATTGATCACGATTGTTTATTTAAAGCGTGAGTCTTGAAATTTCGTAGTAATTACAAACAGGAACAAAGTATGAGATATCTTGCAACCGTGAATTCTTCCTCTTAACCTTTCAACCAATTGAATAGAATAGTAAATTCTAACAGATACGGCAATTTTTCTAGAACAAAAATGTTTCCGTAAGCTGCCTTAAAATATTTTTAAACGAAACTGATATCTAATAAGTGAAATATATAGGACCTGTTCATCAACCTTTTCTCTGAACAAATGTCAAGGATAGTCATCGTATTTGAAAGTAGGCGCTATTGTCTGGCATTACGCATGGCATACGTGATAGTCTCGACATTTATGAATGTTTTGGAGATGCATGATGTCTTTTGATGGTACTTATTTTGATCGAACATGGATAGATTTATTTATTCTGAAAATATTTTTATAAAACTAAATTAAAAAAATATATGTTTAAGAAGAAAAGCGGAGTTATTGACTTCGACTCAATTATCCCAGGACAATACCGAGAATTTAGCAAATGGAAATGTCAGGTCGGGTCGATAAAGTTTGATACCATACTAATGAGTAATATGAGTACTTATTTAATAGTGATGTGACGTACTTAATAGGAATAATTTATTACATTCTTATTCTACATTTTTAAAAGTTTTGCTAAGGTAGAAAGAATCTGTTGCAAAATTTACCAATTACCGTGGGTTTTTACTGTCGTCTGTGTCTGTACATATACTCATGCAAATTATATTGTCTTTCCGCTCACTCTCTTTCATCAAACGGTGCTAGTACTTAGTATATTTTTATTCGGATGTATCGGCAACGGAAACCGACGTGGTGGTGGTTACATTTGCAATTTGATGACGCAATCTGAAATATCAAATTTGCCGCTGCGTGGTTTCGATAACTGAAATTTAAAATTACCTTGAACTAAACGAAGTTATTATTTTATTTCAAACGCTCACAACGCTAGGAAACGTAAGGAATGCGGTAGAAATAATCAAGTACTCTTTGTCTGTCCATTATAACTTTCAGTTGTAATAAATAAATCAAATTATAAATATTGATTACTGTTTTTCTTTAAACTTTCGGCCTATTTGAATTAACGTACTAAGGTTATGTTCCTTATGCAGAATCCTTGAGAGGTCCTATCCTATTTCCCATAAAGCCCAGACCCAGAAATGATTATAGTAGATACTATTACTTTCGTTGTTATCAATGATCCGCGATCCATATTAGTCGCCCTGTATATCAACTAGTCAGCTGGCTCTTGGCTCGCATACCTATAGTAGATCGCGGTGACCCGTGAGCTGTTAGGTAGTTGTAAGTCTATGTAACCGGAAATTTTGAGACGGTTCAGATTGACCAACACGTTTACAAAAGAAATGTTGTTCTTTGCTTATAATATAGTAGAATGGTTATCAAAAGTTATTAGTACCTTGTTAAGTGGTCGATACATATATTAAGACTAAATTCGAAGAGAATATTCAGTAATTTATTGCAACAAAACTATTTGAAGGCGAATGTTTAAAGCCATGCAATGGATCTCTCGGGCTTGGGCCACTGACCGCGCTGACCGGCGCGACGCAAACCTTTGTGCCCACGGTTTACACACAAGGTACTTTGTTTGACGTACCGCCTTAACATCGTAAATTACAAAAATTATTCTATTAATCAATTGTTTTTTTATTATTTTTTAAAACTTGACGATTTCTTTTTATCTGTTGTGAAAAACATTATTGGAGAAATAACGCGGATGAGCAGAAATATTTCGAGATCGAATGTTGAATGTGATCGCTTGAAGACTTTTAAAGTACATGTTAAAATTACGTCATTCCTATCTTTTGCAAACACATAATATTTGAGTCAGCAAGTTTGCAAGTTTGCAAGCAATATTGGGTTATTTAAAAAAATATATATATCACATATCTACTATTTGCTAAAACATACGAATGTTTTTAAATTATATTTCAATTAGATAGGCTAGTTGTTACATTTATTAAAACAAAGGCGCACAAAAATTTAATTGCAAATACATGTAAGATAATTTGCATTTTTTTTATTTTCTTCGTAGACCTGTAGAGGGGAGTCGGCGTAATTTCTATGTTTGTTTTTTTCGTAATAAAAATGTATACCTAATCTACTTTCTCAGGCAAGAACTATAGTGGCTATAGGGGCTATAGTGATTCGAGCTTAATGTTCTTGAATTAAAAAAAACAATATTATATCATAACATATAAATTTAAAAAGCTTTTATAAGCATTTATATCAAGAATTACGAAATAGAAAAAAAATCAATGCCTTAAAAGTTTAAGAACCGCTGATTTAAAATATAAATATCAGAGTCTGAAGGACAAAGCATACCTCCATGTGTGTGGGCAAGGCAGCGAGACAGGCGCCGCCGACGACGGGCTTGCCTGTGTTTGTGTTCGTGCTGACTGTAGACACCTCTCTCTGTTTCACAACACGACCCAGTTGGCGGTAACACAGACCAGCACACACCCACAGTTCCCGCCAACGGCACAGCTCTCGACAACGCTATAATTTCTATACACATATAGTCGAATACATTGCAATTTAGATATTAAGCAACATCTAACAAACTTTCAGTACAGCATACATTATGAAATAAACAACCTTTTAGTTTCAATATCAATGTGATCTTGTTTCGTAATGTTGTCATATGACTATTTGAAATCGGTTGTTTTGCTTTCTATCTCTATGACTGTAAAATTTTATAAAAGTTATTTCTACTTTTCCAATGTAAAGTAATAGCTAAAAATCTGAACTTATTTCAAAACTTAATAATGACTACAATGCCAGATGGTATCTTAATCTAACTGCCGTGATCTGAATACTGTAAGTTAGAAGTTTTAGGAATTTTTGTAGAAGTAAATATAACATTAAGTATGTTTAGTAAACGCTGAGGTCAATGTACCATACATAATGTATATTCACGCGTAGGATGGTCCATGTTGAAATGTGACTACACTCGACAGCCAAGGACTGCGGTGACAGGGAATATGTTAGTACAAGAGTTATACTTCTCTGTCTGTTCAGGAATTCGCGTTTTATTTATGGTTTACTGCTTTTTAAATTCCAAGCACAAAGCGAAAACATGTCTTTTTAAATTAAAGCAGTTACCGCATTCACCTCGGCGGGTGCACTGCCGCGCCCCCAGAACATAGACAGTGATAAATAAAAGATTTGCATGATTTTTTATGCTTTTTCATCATACTACGAATTTAAAACTATTCCATACTGAAATGCAATAGATAAGATTAGAGTTAATCTAAAAAAATCAATATAAATGTTTTTATTTTATCGGCGGGCGTCTGATCGCCGCGAAGCAGAAGTGCTTTGATCTTGAGACTTTATCGACGGAGATTATAAGATATTGATCGAGTGGCTCTACACGTAAATACTTCAATTGTTTGAGACGTGTTATTGTTTCTCTACTTTCTGTTCAAAAATAAGACGCAGATTGTACAGGTTAAATCTAGAGAAATTTTTAGGTTATTATAATTCACACATTATTTTTTTAAGTTATTTTCAAGCATTTATTACAACTTACCAGTTTTTACCTCTTTGTTCACTTGGCTGATTTATTAAGTTGATCAATGTATACTTGGCATAACTTAATAAAACTCAATATTGTGTTTTGTGAACAACATCATCACATTCCGGATGATCGAATTTCAAATGTTTTCGTTTCATAGATTTATATCTTGTGTAAGCCATTTCATATATTCTGTAATTCCTTAACGTAAAACGTTATTTAGTCTATGCTATAAGTCAATAACACTTTTGTTTATTTAATATAACAACATTAATCATTTGTATTCCGATCCAAAAGATTATTTAAATATTTGATTCTCAAATATTAAATAGAAGTATTCAACTTATCATGTTAATTATCTGACGGTATTTCGTTATCGTAAATTAAAAGTATTGTAATTGCTCGTCTGAATGACGGCCATGTTTTTCTGACATTCGGGGAATGAAAAAGACAATGTAACAGCGGTGTTTTTGAAAAAGTTGTTATTTACAATTCTAAAGGAAATATATGAGTTAAAGAAGACTATGTTTTATTTGAAAAAGTATTCTCCGGCTGTGACTCCCACAGCTCAGAAGTGGGATCATACGAGAACAAGCATTGTTTTCGATCTACGCCTACAAAGTTCAGATAAGTAAACCATGTTGAATCAGACTTGAATAATAACATATTTCTAATAACCGTGGTTATAGACAATATGTAAGCAAGTACAGAGGGAAAAAAATATTTAAGGTTACAAAACCATAACAAAATAATTGAAAATAGTTTTATAATTTGTGTAAATAGTCAAAGTAAAGTGAGGTTCACAGTCGGTATTTCACATTAAATGGTTGTTTTTTTGTCTTATCAGAACATCGCTAGCACTCAAATTTGTTTAATTTTTTTTGATAAAAAAAATTAATCAATAAAAATGAAAAAAAAATTAATTTATTCTCATAATGGATTCTTATGACATTTGTATATGCTTTTATTATAGCATAATAATAAAAATGCTATGATATGTGTTTTTATTTTTTTTATTTATTTATATAATTTTGTGTAAATAAATACATAATTAAATTAATATTTTCAGACATTGTTAGTTGGAATCCTTTGGCGCGAGTGGCGCGCTTTTCTTGCCAAGTCAATACTGCGGTTTGATGTTTATCATTAAAATATATAATATAATATATTTTATTTATGTATGTATCAATACAGATATTTATTGCCAAATCTTGAGGAGCGTGATAAGAAATACAATATTTCACGACGCTAGTTAAAGTTTTGATGTTGAATGTGGTTAACATTTCTTTTTGTTTCTAAATTAATAATTTAATTAGTCCATCATCACCAGATGCACTACAGACTCGGTTAGGCTTGGGCCTGATCCAGAAAATTTCTTCAAGTCAGTGCCGATATTTTTGAGATCTCGTTGGGCATTGTTCAACCTTCCCAATTTCGTCTTTTGCATGATCTACGTCCAGAGGAACCAGAAAGTTGACTTTCTCCTAGAAGCTTGGGTGCTCTGCAGTCACTTACCTTATTTTGGTTCTGACTTATATGGAAATCGTCACCCTTTATTGTATGCCTGAATCACAATTTTAAACTGTAGAATAATTTAAGAACTGAAGAACAAGAGAGTTGAAAAGAAGAGTTGCTTCTCAGCTGCATTCCCAGGTTTCACAAGTTTAGTGGAGGTGGTTATCCAGGTTCCGGTTCGTTCTTTGCTGAAAAATATGCTTCCATCTTGGATCAAGAAAAAAACGGTCAATGAACGGATATGTGTGGACCGCCGCGCTATGGATTGCAGGACCAGGATAGTGCGCTGTACTCTCCTCCGAATTGAAGACCAATTGTACCGGTTTTCGGTCATCAAGGTTTTCACTTGTCTGGATCTGGTCTCTAGTTTTGCCAGGTATCAATAACTGAAGAGTCGTGCTATGGAACTGCGTTCATTGATCAGTTTAAATACGATCGAATCCCGTTCGTGTTGGTGAGCGTGTCGTCGAACGTCGTTTTCAGCAGACCATTGATGGAATACTGTTCGAAGCCAAGATTTGGTGTGGATGTTTCGTTATCGCTTCTATGGATGTAACTGAGGAGTTGCAGTGGTTGGTAAGGTTCTGGAGCGGCTTAGTGGCGGAGGAATTGTCGTTTTTTTTCCTCTACGCTGTTTATTTTCTTGACTAGGAGTGCAAGCGAAGTTCATTCTGGTTACCATGGAACCGAGGCTGTATCAGAGTTTTTTTTAAACCTATAAACCAGCGCGAACTGGATGGATATCTTGACCACTGGATACTTTGGAAGATTAATTAAATATTAGGTTTTATTAGAAGATCAGTAAAGTAATCTTTTAAAAAGGGATAAAAGAATAATCATTGCGTGGCAGTGGAGCCCTGTTTCTCAAACGTGGAAGGAAATGTTGACTGAATGACCGCCGGAGCACAATTCTACGGTGGTGCGTGTAAGGGCGAATTAGCTGGCGTTCGTTCGAATGTGTCAGAGACCAGGTCGCATGTGGGTGCACTTAGCCGCGACCCAGTTGAGAGACTTGAACTTGAATTCCTTACGTGTGTTTATGTCAAGGCTGTCGAGGATAGGAAACAAGAATGGATCACCTCTGTCCAGTTATCCGATGAAAAGTCGAAGACGATTAAGGCAATGCTTTAAGATTCAGATTTAATTAGATGTTCACAACATTCATAAATAACCGGATTTATTGAATTGTTCAAGATGATCATAGTAAAGAGGAAGGAGATGAATAATGAAAATAAAGATCTAACCTATTTATATAGGTCGACCTAGTACAAAGCCAATGTTCAAATTTATAAAGTTACTGTTCGATTGATAATTTCATATTTAATTGGTAACCTATTAGTCTAGTTTAATTAAAATAACTAATAGTTTTTTTAAAGTTGATGTTAAAACAGTTAACGATTGTGATCGAGCGATGTATTCTATATGTATATTCAACAAGTGTTTAATAACTACAAGCGAAGGGACTCGCTTTTAGCAGGAAGGCCGAGCTGTAAGCCATTTCATATATTCTGTAATTCCTTAACGTAAAACGTTATTTAGTCTATGCTATAAGTCAATAACACTTTTGTTTATTTAATATAACAACATTAATCATTTGTATTCCGATCCAAAAGATTATTTAAATATTTGATTCTCAAATATTAAATAGAAGTATTCAACTTATCATGTTAATTATCTGACGGTATTTCGTTATCGTAAATTAAAAGTATTGTAATTGCTCGTCTGAATGACGGCCATGTTTTTCTGACATTCGGGGAATGAAAAAGACAATGTAACAGCGGTGTTTTTGAAAAAGTTGTTATTTACAATTCTAAAGGAAATATATGAGTTAAAGAAGACTATGTTTTATTTGAAAAAGTATTCTCCGGCTGTGACTCCCACACTTGGTTGCTGGGTAGGAGCTGATTGCCCAAGATAATTTAATTAAAGAGGACTTTTTTAAAACGTAGAAGCGTCAGTCGGTAATGTCCCTTGATATTACTCGAACAATATTATCTTAATATATTTATGCGCTTACAATGTACAAGATTATGTTAAGTACGCACTTTGATTTGCTTATCTACCGTCATATATTGTTAAAGTTAAACTGTGAGTCGGTTGATTCAAACGACGGAGTTTCACTTATATTTTAGTAGAAGACAAAGGAGCAACTGACTTAGAGCCTGATGTTAATGACTATCACTTATTGAAATAACCAGGAATTACAAACGTTGCAATATTTAAAAATAAGGAAGTACGCATTTTCTTTTTTTCTAATTTCTAATTCTAAATTCGATACATTATGCTAAAATAGATAGAAATTAGTAACTTACAATATCAAGTAAACATCCCAGACAACGTCAACACTCGATTTTATCTTGATGTTAAGAAAGTGTACATAATTTATTAATAGACCAGAATCTGCTGTATTTTGGGAATCCACCAGCTGCCTACTGGAAGCTCGTTTTCATCAATTAAGAATTCTGTAAACAGTAGATATTTGTATGGCCGTGAATTCGCACTACGCACGACTTCCTTAATTTCGGACTTTTTAAAAAGTTGAAATATTTTTTTTCAAATGGTCCTGTTATTTATTTGATGACTTGAAATTCAATTAAAGATAAGCTAAGCTACAATTAAAAACTAAGATCGCAACAGGATTTTTGCATTTCAGTAGTGCAAACCCTAATACTGGCAGGCATAAAACCATAGAGTATTCTTAATAAATTAAACAAAATGGTAATAGAACACAACTTTATCTTGTCTAACCAACTTTTAAGTGACCTTTAGGTTTCTAATGTTTGAAAAACAATATTATAAATATGTATTAAATCGTTCGGTCGTGTTCCTGTATTTGCCAACTAGTTTTTTTTAAGGTCAAATGTGAAAATGAGGCTTATTTTATTTGTCATTATAAAATTTTAAAATTGATAGTTTGTAATATGGTCAGCTACATTTAAATATCCTACAGCTATTACCTGCAAAATCGTTAAATCTTATAAAAAAATATTGAAATATAACTATTATTAGGTTATTTGAAAATAGCTAATTAGTATTCGTCAAGGCTTCTTGGGACACCGTTACCTTATCAACTTATTATTTGAGCGCGCGCGGCCACCACGAACCAAGAGGAATGTGCCACTCACTAAAGTGCATTGGTGAAGGTCACATTTAGGTCAACACTAGTCAATCTTTTCGTAATTACACCGGCTCCCTAACTACAATAGCATTCTTTTTATTCGATTTACGGTGTTGCTAGATACACTATTGTGTAACTTAGTGTTTATCTGCTATACTCGTTAATTAGTGACTAAATAGTCTCTTGTTAAGATTTTTTATTGTCTGATAGTGGACTAAAATTTAATTATGAAATGTTTTAACTCCGACAGATGTCATTAACGTTTTAGTCAACATTTCAAATGAGATTGTTCTCTAAATAGATCTATCTTCAGCAGTCGTCATCTTAATCTTAGATTAAAAAAACTCACATTTATTGTTATCACTGAACTTGTGTGTACCGTTCTCGGAAGTATAAGAGCCGTGTAATTTTTTATTCTAAGAATTTTGATATACAAAAACAAATGTAACCTTAGTTAAATTATCGTATCTATTTGTTTATTTTACAATATAGGAAAAGTAGTTGCAGATTTTCAATTTACACTTGCAAGTTTGCAATTTCTAATGTAAGCATATTTATATAATCGAAAGTTATTTACTTTAAGTTTATGCAAACTGTTTTGACCGAAAATTATATTATTGTCAAAAATCTAATAATGTCTATGGCCTAACCGTCGATTTTTGGCGCCATTTTTCCTTCTTTACAGATAGGTATTGCAAAAATTTGTGGAAATTGATGATAGATATTGCCATTTAATCTTTTTAATGAACGAATTAATATCTTATCAGTATAAAATATTGTTCAATACAAGCTTTTAGCATTATAGTAAATTGAATCATATCAAAGAAAAACAAAAAGGATAAACAATTACGAAAAAGACTTTATAAGATAAAGAATAAACATGAAACGTTTATTATCAATAAAAATATTAATAGATAATTTAATTTACACGTATCTGCGAATTTTTGATTCTAGTAATCAAATATTAAATTTTGATTGGGTGGATTATTCACTGCAAAATCAAACAATTTCGAATACTTATTTAAATTTAATCTTATAAATATTTTTAGGACCTTACCTACATATTAGTGCGAAATAACTTTGTTTCTTTATAAAAAAATAAAAGTTTTATGCATAAAGTAATATGCGGAGATGTTTTTTTCGGTTTTTCTAGCGGCATTTAAACATGACATGTCCCTTGTTACAGTTACGATGTCAAAGTTATTCTTAAATATTAATGCATGATTTATCAAGGATTTAGGATTATAACTCAGCTTTCTATTATTAATATGCTTTTTTATAATTTTCTTAGAATGGGGGAGGTGATCAACGACAACCATTCATCCGCAACACTAGAAGAAATAAACTAATTTATTTGCATAATATCTACATCATTTTAATTATAATGTCATTAATAAATGTTTTAAAGGTATTATGTTATGTAATTGTACAATTTTAATTATATGTAATCACTTTTAAATTGAGATTTGAAACATTTGTTTTAATATCTTATAATTTTACGCATTTTTTAAAGTGCAGCTTTAAAAATCCGAAGAACTGCATAGAATAATACTAGCGTTCAAGAGTAAGAATATTTTAGCGATGACTTGTTTATTTTGTTTGTATTGTACATATAAAGACACTAACATATTTATATTTGAATACAGTTTAACACCTTTCCAATTTGTTCGTATATAGTTATGCATAAGTGATTTACGCAATTCAAAGCGTTGTGTCACAGAACCTTCACGGTCGCTAGGGGACTCGCCTTTCATTTTTAGGTAATAAATACTGTTAATTGGTATTAGCTAGAAATATTTTCATTTTTTATTTTCAATTAGATAGTTGCAATTTCATAATAAATTAACTATGAACTTCAACTTTAAAATCCCACTAATAGGTTACTGGATTTGTCACTTTTAATTTAAATAATTAACTAGGCATCATAAGGCCTAGTTAATTAATTAAGTTTTGGCCAATCATTAAGTGGTTAAATTAAAAAAAAACACCAAAGTTTCAAATATGAATATATTTATAAAATATGAAGATCTAATTAAAATATAAATTTATAATAATAATAACTTTTGAATATTATCTGTTGTACAGATCATCAAATAATTTTAAGGAACAAAAAATAAAATATATGATTTTACAAAAAAAAAATTCTACTTCTGATGTGCGTAAAATATTGTTGACTTAACAAAATAACTATCACATAAAAGATTGAATTACTCTAAACAATATAGTAAGCGGAGTGCACAAAAATTAAGCAATAATATAAAAAAATAATGTCAAAACATAATTATATAATGATATGTTGAAATGCTTCCAAATAATGCTGAAAAAACCCAAGCAGTAATTTTGTATGACTAGCGACTCGCTTAGGAGATAATTTGAAAATGCCGTAATACGTGTTCACATGCAAAACTGTATATTTTTCTACACTCGTACATCTCTGATTATAAGAATACAATAAAATGGTAAGAAAGTAATTGATCCTACCGATATAAGTAATACTTAATATTATTCAAATAAAAAAAAGAAAAAAATTGTTTGTTGTTTTTTGCATTGAATAAGCTTCAAAACTATTGAACAGATTTGAAAAAATCTTTCACTGTTGGGAAGCTACATTATCCTGGGTGATATTGGCTATACTTATTATACTATTATTTTTAATTCCGCGCAGAGGAAATAGCGGGCAACTGCTAGGTTTACGTAAAATGGTATTGTTAGTTAAACAAAAACATTTAAATTTAAATGCACGACATAATATTATTTCTGTAGTGGATAACAATAAAAATAATCTCATATAGATAACATAGTACATTGAGTAGTGTTTTATCATATACATTTCCTTGTTTCCACTTACAAGTAACTCTAATATACAGATTTATTTTTTGTATTTTAATATCCATCCCAATGATAATATAAAATAACTCTACACAAGTATTTTTTACAAAACAATTTTGATAAATGAGTTAAGTAACGTAATAATTGTTTCGAGTATAATTTTATTCTAGGTCTACTGAACTAGAATTGCCAAGAAAATGCTTATATACTTTACATTGTATATCTAAATACCTATAGTATCATATTTACAAAACTTATTTACCTATAATTGTGTTACAAAAATAAGTATTTCTATGTCATGAATATATTAAACGATTGTATTTTGTTTTACTGAATATCAATTAATACAGTTTTTAAGTTAAAAAAAATCAGCAATAAAGACAATAATCAAATAAAAGAAGTTCGGAATTTACATATCATATTTGATATCAGTTAACAATGAATAGTCCTTAATATTTTGATACAAAAACATATTAATTTGTATTAAACATGGAATGTTGTTTAAATAACAACAATGGAATGTTTAACATAAATGGATTTTGTAACTTAAGCCTAAATTTTTAATTGTTAAATTTTATGAAATCTTAAATTTTCTAAGCAATACTTAATATTTCATTACTATAGTAAATACATGAAATAAAAAAAACATTTTATATGCTATATACATACAAAAAAAAAGAGATCGCCTACGTGAAATCAATAATTTGAAAGTTTACTCTACAGTAACTGATTTAGCAAGGTTTCTTGGACAATCAACGTTGCATCCTCTCAACACAGCTATATGATAGGCCAACAACTGCATAGGAATAACAGTAAGGACACCCTGTAAACAATCTACAGTTTTCGGTACTTCAAGGTACCGTGAAGCAAGATCCATAGTTTCTTTATCACCTTCCTCGCATACAACGATAGGTCGACCTTGACGAGCTGTAACCTGCTGTAGTGCGTTCATGCATTTAACGTAAACTGGATCACGCATAACTATCATCATAACCGGCATAGAATCATCAATAAGAGCTAGAGGACCATGTTTCAATTCACCAGCCATGATGCCTTCACTGTGCATGTACGTTAATTCTTTAACTTTTAAAGCACCTTCCAAACAGGTGGCAAAATTGTATCCTCGACCCATAATGAGTAATGATCGTTGGCGATAAAGATCCTCAGCTAAAGCTTTCACTTTGTCATCTAAAGCTAATACTTGTTTAATCTTTATGTCCAATTCATGCAATCCAGCAATGATGTCTGCTCTCCTCTTTTGCAAAGAAATACGATCTTCACTTATTACTAGGGCAAACATAACAAGTGATACAAACTGTGAAGTATAAGCCTTTGTTGAAGCTACACCAATTTCAGGACCAGCGTTGATGTGAACACCACAATGTGATTCACGGCAAATGGAACTACCGACAGTATTTGTTATACCAACAATAAGAGCGCCATGACGTTTACAGTAACGTAGAGCCATCAAAGTATCAGCCGTCTCTCCTGATTGTGATATGAAGAAGCACACATCATCTCTGAAAACTGGGGTGTTTCTATCCAAGAAGTCAGAAGCTAACTCTACCATTACTGGAAGTTCAGTCAATTCTTCCAAAAGCTGACGAGTAGCCACAGCACTGTGGTAACTGGTACCACATCCTATCAACATAAGCCGTCTGCAGCGCTTTATCTCTGGCACATAATCTTTAATACCACCAAGGGTAACAGTGCCATCTGCAAAATTCAACCGTCCTCTCATAGTATTCACAATAGATTCAGATTGCTCAAAAATTTCTTTCTGCATGAAATATTCATAGTTTCCTTTCATAATTTGTTGCAACTCTAATTTCAAAGTGAATATTTCCCTTTGATGTGGGTCATTGCTGCTTGTTGACATGCGGTGAATGCTAAGGACACCATCTTTAATATGAGCAACATCATCATCTTCAAAATAAAGCACTTTATTTGTGTGTTCAATGACTGCTGAGGCATCTGATGCAAAGAAATACTCCACATCTCTCTCTTCCTCGGGCTCAAAGTGAGCATGACTGTTGACACGAGGTACTGAAGGTACAACTCCCCTGGTAGCTTTATTGTTAGTGTACATGATAGGAACATGGTCACTGGAGAGCCGGCGACGTGTCTTGATCCCAACTAGTAAGGGACTACCACGCCTGGTTGCAACACACTCATTAGGAAAGTATCGTGATTTAAAGCACAAAGCAAAAGCACCTTCAAGTTGTTGAATTACCTGTTCTACCAATTCCTGGAAGCTGTAGTCCTTGTGTTGACTGTAGATGTGGTGAACTAACTTTGCAATAGCCTCCGTGTCAGTCTGGGATTCAAAACTGTAGCCCTTGTTCTCCAGGAAAGTTTTAACAGCTTTGTAGTTAGTAATAATTCCATTATGAATGACAACAAACGCATTGTCCTCTCCAGAGCGCTGAGGATGCGAATTGATGGCACTCGGTTCTCCATGAGTAGCCCAACGGGTATGTGCAATACCACAATGAGATTCCACACTTTCATCTACACCCAATTCAACACTGCGCTCCTGAAGCAATTCTTCGAGTGCCGCTACTTTCCCGCTTCTTTTAATAACCGCAATATCTTTTTCATCGGCAGCATCAACAGCGACGCCTGCAGAATCATAACCGCGGTATTCCAAACGTTTAAGCCCGTTGACGAGAAGTTCCAAAATTTCTCGGCGCGTTTTAGGTGTAAGGTGATTAATATACGCGAATATTCCACACATCGTTAACGAAGTAGAGCGAATACGTTGACTCGAGTGCACAAAACCACGAACGACTGTGGACTGTGAGCAATACAACGTGTAACTGATATCGAAGACCTTCGAATAACTCCTACCACTAATAAGATACTTTCACTTACGGCCATGCACACGTCATCATGTTTCGTTATCGCAGATACAGCCTAGTAGCGTAAATATCGGCACAAGCAGGGGCAAAACCAGTCTATAATCACTCAATACATTCAAAGCAATTGACATCTGCGATGGGCTGACAGTTCTAGGTTGGTGCTTTGCTGTCAACTGTCAAAAAACATACTTTGACATCTAAGTGTCA
The DNA here is from genome assembly GCF_000836235.2 of Papilio xuthus. Classification (NCBI taxonomy): domain Eukaryota; kingdom Metazoa; phylum Arthropoda; class Insecta; order Lepidoptera; family Papilionidae; genus Papilio; species Papilio xuthus. Next base: position 1,629,457 of record NW_013530969.1, read on the forward strand.
GTTTGACAGCAATGCTAATTGCTTTGAATTCTTGGCTCAAACTAAAAACCATACAAAATCTATGGTTTTCCAGGAATGTAAACACCTCGCCATGTTACGGAAACCCCACAGAAGTTTTTATCACAATAATAGCAACAGCAATTTTTTTTTGAATATCAATGCGTAACACCCTTTCGTGAAAATTTGGTTCAAGCAAAAAAATCACTGATAACTCCGGTATTGCACCAAATATTCTAGTAAATGATATTTCTACGACTTATTTAAAATATTTGGGTACCATACTAAGGTTATACAAGATCATGAGTTATTCGCATATTTCAAAAAAATGGTAAGTTTCATCAAAAAACAGAGTAACAGTGGATTGTAAAATTACATCTCTATTCTTCTTTTCTATCATGACAGCAAACATGTCTGAGATATCAAAGTTTAAACAGTTGAGACAAGCTTTACTTTCGTTGTAGATATTCACCCGTCCTGCAATGCCCAATATGCGGTATAAACCACACCAATACAATGTTTCATGTATTTTACACTGTTATTTTAATGCCCTTTTTCCGTATAGAAATGAAATTATTGCCAATGTAAAAGGAAGAAAGAAGGTGAACATAAAACAAGATTTATTTTACCAGTAGCTTCTTTATTGGTTTTATCAGGATTAAGGTCTTTACAAAAATTATTGAAAAAATTACAAAGATACATTTAGCTTAAAATGAGTTTCAAGTTTCTTCATACCTATGAAATATATAATATAAAACCTAATATAATACGGCCTATTTAAATTGAATGTTTAAACCTTTACACTGACATAAAATTCCAACGCCAAATAAATTTAGTTTCACAAAGAAACAGGTTAGGAACAAAAATCACGTTGCCTACACTCTTTACTCGTACTTCAAAATTTTTAACCAACGTTTTCAACGTTTTAAAATCGTACTGCTAAATCAACTAAAGGGATCCGGTTCTAAACCGACCCTCTCATTTTATACACTCTGATGTTTTGCTTTACTCTTAAATCTCTAACATATCCTCTACCGTAAGAAAATAACGCTCTTAAAAAGTATTGTTAACATCTTTGAAATAAAATTATTACAAAGAAATGAAACGAACAAAACTTGAAGTTACCAACTAACAAAAAAAATGAATCTTCTAAAGGACAAACTGAGTATTTATAACGAACATTAAATTTAGACAAGGTAACAAGTGAACGAGCACGACGTAGTGAAACGGTTTAAAAATCCAATAATGGAGCCGTTGCCTTTCCTTCTAAACTCTTTCCGATGAAAGAATAAAACGTAACGAGCTTTCAAGTGCGGGAACTCAAACTTGGCGAGTAACTTACGACTAAAGTAATCACAAATACATAAACTTAACACATAAGCGTAACTAAAACGAATTAACTTTAAACACATCTCGCTACGATAAATGCACGTAATACGGGGGGAGGTGATGTCACCAGTGAAGAAGCTATGATTGTTGACATAGGGAGACGACAACGATAGTGAGGGCTCGGTGATGACCGATGCGCCGGAGCGACCGCCAGCTGCGCGCACCGCGCCGCCGCCCGCGCACACCGCAGCGGGGGCATTGACAACACGGAACGAGGGGGCAGAGGGGACAGAGAGGGGAGAGGGGGGTGGCGCAATGTTGCAGGCGATCGCTACCGGCTGCAGCACAATGATTGATGTGCCCCATAGTTATTTCTTCTTCTGCGCCTTCTCGGCGGCCTTGGTGATTTTACCTGTGGTCACCTCCTTGAAAGTCACGCTCTGAAAAAAAAAATATAAATATTCAGACAGGTCATCAATTAATTATTAATCTGACCAGTGACTAGTTTTGAAATTGCTGAACCGAATTATTCAACGTACTTTGTATTCATGTGATGGATTAAATGCGAGGTTACCTTAATGACGCCGACGGCGACAGTCTGGCGCATGTCACGCACGGCAAAGCGGCCGAGAGGCGGGAACTCCTGGAACGACTCGACGCAAAGAGCCTTGGTCGGCACCAGCGTCACGATCGCCGCGTCACCAGACTTAATCGACTTCGGCTCCACCTCCGTCGTCTTGCCTACACTTACAAACATCATTGTCAACAATAAGGTTATTATATATATTATACATACATTCAACACACATAAGACAGCGACAACATGGTGACTCCTGATCTAGATACAGAACATCGTGTTCGCGTATTGTTTTGGGACGAATGTAGTCTTGTAGCATTGGTACGCACCGGTACGACGGTCGCACTTCTCCTTGATCTCAGCGAACTTGCATGCGATGTGCGCCGTGTGGCAGTCCAGCACTGGCGTGTAGCCGTTGCTGATCTGCCCCGGGTGGTTCAGCACGATCACCTGCGCACATCGCAATGTGTAAGACTTGATGTTACCTTCTCATTGTTAAACATAAATAAAAACATTTTGTTGATAACCTGTACCTGAGCAGTAAAATCGGAGGCTCCCTTGGGGGGAGAGTTCTTAGAGTCTCCGGCTACGTATCCGCGGCGTAATTCCTTCACCGAAACGTTCTGAAAATAAATTTACTAATAACTACCAAAAAAATCATGCAGCAAAAAGATAATTTTTACATTACTCTCGTACTATATTATTACATTAATTTTTATGCAAATATGTCACGGGCTTACCTTGACGTTGAAGCCCACGTTATCTCCGGGCATGGCCTCGGGCAGCGCCTCGTGGTGCATCTCCACAGACTTCACCTCGGTTGTGATGGCGGCCGGAGCGAACACCACCACCATACCTGCACAAAGAACATGTCTTCCAATTCAGCCACACAGTATGCAAATGCGCGGCTACGATGTAAGTTTGGCTCTTAATCAAACTCACCCGGCTTGAGGATGCCGGTCTCGACGCGGCCAACGGGCACTGTGCCGATGCCGCCGATCTTGTACACGTCCTGCAGCGGCAGACGCAGCGGCTTCTCAGTCGGCCGCGACGGGGGCTGGATCGCGTCCAGAGCCTGACACCATCACACCATTTCTTAGTAGGTACATACTAAGTTAAAAATAAAAACTTTAGCCGATGATGTTGACGTACCTCAATGAGGCACTTGCCCTCGACCTTGCCGTCCTTGCGGTCAATGGTCCACCCCTTGAACCAAGGCATCTTATCAGACGGCTCAAGCATGTTGTCGCCGTGCCAGCCGGAGATCGGCACGAATGCCACGGTCGCCGGATTGTATCCTAAACACGATAAAATTAAAACATTTCTCCATAAACGATTATAACTAAATTATAAAAAAATATTGCACGTCGCTTACCAATCTTCTTGATGTAAGAGGAAACTTCCTTCTTGATCTCCTCGTAGCGCGCCTCGTGGTAGGGCGGCTCGGTGGAGTCCATCTTGTTGACGCCCACGATGAGCTGTTTGACGCCCAGCGTGAAGGCGAGCAGCGCGTGCTCGCGGGTCTGACCGTTCTTACTGATGCCCGCCTCAAACTCGCCCGTGCCCGCCGCCACGATCAGCACGGCGCAGTCCGCCTGCACACATATTTCACATATTTCTCATATTAACATACCAAATAAAGGCATAATTTTTGGTTCATAGATATTGAAATTATTATTATAATTAGAGTGAAAAGTGTGAAGAGAAAGTTTTATGTGATTAAATCTATACTGGGTTATTTTATAGCTAGCTTGCCTGCTTTGCCTGTCGTCGATTTTTAATTAAATATTTCTGGGTTAACGCTTATACTTACATGTATTAAAAATATTCACTTGAGATTAAAAAAACATCGAGATGTAAGAGTTCCCCAACGTTGCAAAACTTAATAAATGAATAAGAAGCAAAACAGAAGTTAATAAATTAATGTCAGTCTTCTGCAGTTTATACATAAATATGTAGACAATGTTGCGTAACCTAGCGTGCTGTTATGTAACATAATACTTAGTTTTAAAAATAAACGTATCTAGGATTTTCATTTATTATATAACTTTATTTTAATAATGGAAAATGGAATAAACCAGATACACTGCAACAATCTTATTTGGTCTGGTAAGAGGTTCACCATCACGGTTATTTCTGTCATAAATGTATAACTTATTTAGGTAAACAAAATGATATAAAAGACTTATGAACACGGGCCAGATAACTTTTTTGTTCTATACTTTTAAAAGGAACTCATTAACTGATTCTAGTCACTATTGAGCGAGAGATCACGTTTCTGAAGAATCTGTGCCCGGCGATAATGTTATTGATAAAGTTCAATATTTCAGAAGTAGTCTATTTTTTTGAGTGAAATGTAATATGGTGAATTCCAATAAAAAATGAAAACCTAAATTTATGTCGAAGTCACGAATGATACAAATGCTGGGACGTCGGAGACATAGCTTACCTGCGAGGTGCCGGTAATCATGTTCTTGATGAAGTCCCTGTGGCCGGGCGCGTCAATAATGGTGACGTAATACTTGGCCGTCTCGAACTTCCAAAGCGCGATGTCAATGGTGATACCACGCTCGCGCTCCGCCTTCAGCTTGTCCAGAACCTTTGCAGATAAAAGTTACTTATTAATATCATTAAAGGAATTCAGGTTGGGTACCAATAAAATATTTTGGTGCATCCTGTATTCGATTTCGTCCATGACAATTGTGGCATCTAATAATTATTAATAACTATAATAAATAGGTTTTTTAACATATAAAATAAACATTTTAAAGACTCAAAATAAATGCCTAAGTTTGCCTATTCGTACACTATACTTAATGTAGTCGCAAACAAATTTATAACTACGCAAAATATCTCGTCAAATTCAATTTATGTTGCTTTAAATTTCCTTTACCAGAGTCAATTTCCTATCGACTAAAGTAGTTAGCGGATGATATTGCATCGCCGCAGTAGCTGGCGTGCCATGCGCCAACTTTGTTATTGAATAACGTTAGTTGCTTTGACATTAAATGCACAGCCAATTAAATTGAAGTCCATTTACTCTGTGAAATTTGAATTCCATCTACGTCCATCAAAAAGTAGTTCATATAAACACTGTATGAAATGTAGTAACTTTTCTTTGAAATAAACTTATTCACCATAAACAATGCCTATTCCAGTTGAAAATAGAGCAACTACCATTTGCAGAAAAAGAAATTAAAGTTAATGAAAAGTTTACCAGAATTGTAGGGCAATGCACAGTTTCATATACTTTATAAATTTACAATGAAAAAAATAATATGAAAATGGTCTAAAAAAGCTGTAGCTTTTTTTTTAATGTGTACTTACCCAGGCGTACTTGAAGGAGCCCTTGCCCATCTCCTGGGCCTCCTTCTCGAACTTCTCGATCGTTCGCTTGTCGATGCCGCCGCATTTGTAGATGAGGTGGCCGGTGGTAGTCGACTTGCCAGAGTCCACGTGACCAATCACAACGATGTTGATATGAGTCTTCTCCTTACCCATTTTAGCAGATTAATAAATAGTACAGTTACAAGAGTTACGATACCTGTTGAAGATAAAACAAATGCATGTTAAGTTACAAAGTGTAAATTTTTATTTAGTTGGACAGTAATAAACCTATGAATATTTCAAGTAAAAGGCGTAAATCGATTTTGATGGGGGTTTTAGAAATTATTAAATTCATTATACTTTAAGTTAAATGTGAGCCAACACTTTATGTTAGCTTTGCATTAGCTGCAACATGCGAATATCTATTATTAAAAAAATAAGGAAAGTAAGATGCGTCACAATATTGATTTACAAAGATTACATAAAGTTATGATACAGTTCTTGGGTATTGTACAATATATCCTTTTTGATCACTAGATTTAAATGTTCCTAGTTCCTAGTTATATATATTACGTATTAATTACCTAACAGGCGAAACCGGCAAGACTATCACTAAAAAAAATTACATAAGGCGTGGGCTGCCTTGCATCAAAATCGATAAGTTACTGTATGGGAGCCAGGCTGCAGGGCAAGACCAATAGATTCCTTTGCCTTGTATTCTTTTTGACTGTGGAACAATTTTCATATTTAAAAACTAACTTTACCGTCTCATATCTGTTTAAGGGCAACGCGCTATTAGTTAGGAAACGAAGCTCAAAGGTAGTGTTAATTGTTCTATGAAAACGTTTAAAAAACGGTTTAAAATATATTTTAAAGTAGTACTTATTGGAGCACGAGGTCCGCTGTAACGTAATAACGTAAGACGAAGAATTAAAAATTCAATGAACGATTCACTCTACTTATCTATTTTGTAACCCGTTACAATTAAAGTACAAAACTTGTATTTAACAAAAGATATCACCAACTAATTTTAATTATTAGACAAAAGTCATTGGAAGAATCCGAAGATCTCGTGAATTTAAAAAAATAATTATAATATCTGCGAATCATAATCACAGATATAAAGTTCTTCAGGTCTATCCTATTAAAAACGAATATGAACAATTGTTAACAAACTTGTTACAAGAAAATCAATATATCATTTGATGTAACTCACCGCAAATTGTAAGCTAAAAGCAATGCACTCGGAGTACGTAATACGAACGACTGCCTATCGCAGCAGAATTCTGGGACGAGTTGCCTCGGCCCCGGGCGTGCGCAGGACGTCCGGAACGTCGATACAGCCAGCTTCCACCCAAATATAGACAATTTGTCATAATAGCTACCACCGGCTCTATACTGCACGAGTTGGGTGCGTTACGCTTAGATAAAAATTGCTATTTCGACAAAATATCAGACTTTAATTTTATCTTAGATCGATCGTCACGATTTCCAATTTTCAACGAGAGAATCTTTCGAGATGTCTAGAACTATTTAATTACTTTTTAAATTATTGCACATTACCCACTGTGAGCGCATTCATTCTAAACTTAGCAGATGTCAACGATTAAATATATGCACAATAGCGAAGACGTTTCAGATTTAGACTTTTCGCATAGAGAAGCGTGCCATGTGCACTGTCTACGCAAGCAGCTCGCACCGGAAACAACAAATGCCAGCATCTCAAACATGCATAATGCATTCTTTCTTTAATTATCCGCAAATAGAATTATTGTACAATGACATATGAAAATATTGAAAGTTATAATCACAGTATGTCATAATATGACAATATCCGTGGATCGCCTTGAATTCGAATTTAGAAGCGGTACAGAAACTAGTTAATAAGATTAAAAGCTTATGATATCTTCTAATATAACTACTACATTTAATGCAAAGCAACATAATGTACCACATGGGTAACAAAATATGGACGAAAACACTATGATATCTTCGTAAAAACCTCAAATTTTCTTTCATTAATATATGCCAAATTAATACTATAATAAACCCTTCTTTGGGGCATCATAAATAAAATTTGTTATAAAACTTTATCAACAAATTGCGTAATTACTAAATACCACCCGATACCGGCACAAAATAAGACCCGGATTATAACATATACATGAAAAATTACCTACCAAAATTAGAAAAGATCCGACTTTTATCCTTACCAAGTTATATAAAGGAAGGCAATTGAAACCTTTAATTAAAAACAAGAGCTTACCTTTGCAGCCGCTGTCGCGAATTTTCCGACAAATTTTCAAGCATGCGCCGTAGTCCCTTCACCCGGGAAATGCAATCAATAAAATCAGTTGCAGCGCTTTTTATTTTCAATGATGATTTTAAGTAAATATCTTTGTTATTTCAACTCCAATAATTCAGATAGCCGTAATTAAGGATACGAGAAAGAACAAACGTTCACAATTTTATAAGATAAATAATATAGTACGAAAACTCGGAAGTATTCGATATATTTTTCAGTTCTCGACTGTTATGGCCAGTGTTGTGTAACTGAAAAGTTCAAGATTTTATTTAAAGAAACTATAATATTCAAAGAAATAAAAGAATTCATTTTCAAAGAAGAAAATGTGTGTTTAAAATCCAAACTAGAAGATTTTTTTATTTTACTGTATTTTTTGGTGCTATTTACAATTAATCAAATTATGCTACTGAAAGATTTCTAATGATTTTCAAAAATGGCAATGTTCTAAAATCAACTATTAAAAAAGGCTCAAATCGTTATTTTATTATGGGCAACTCCTGCTTTTTAATGCATTTATTCTCCGACTCTGCTAAAAAAGAACAGTATTTTATGCTGATATTGTTACCTAATATTGACGCAACATTTGTCCATCCATGTATAAAGTTACGTTATTTTTGCCATAGACTTGCTAATATATTTCCTCAATGATTCGTTCGCCAATGCTGAAGTGTTCCGATTTGTTCAGTAATTCTGATGCATCGACCTCTAAACATACTTATGCTGCCAAATACCTTGCGCAGATTACTCGCCTAACTTGGCCAGGGTAATATTTATTGAGTAGAGCTGTTTAGCCAATATACTTTAGAAGTGACTTACCAACCAATATACGGGCATTTTAAATTAAAATGTATGAACATCTCATGCATTTTAATTCCATTGAGTTCAGAGAATAAATGATTTTTAATAGAAGGACTGAATGTAGAGAAGTTTTTAGGGCAATTGTCTTATGTTTTTTTGAATAATTTCAATCTTTTGCTTCTCCATTAATTTGAAACGACACTAATAATTTTAAAATATGGTCATAAATTAATAAATGAAACAAATAACTGATAATTCATCGCTTTATTGGTATTAGGTAATAATTTATAATTAATCCTTACAATTATTTTCTTTGTTGAATCATGTAATAAAATTACAATAATAATTTTAAATTTAACTTTATAAAATTTCAAATTATCAAAATTAGAAAAAAAGTTAATAAAGATGTAATAAAAATCTAATTGATATCACATCCAAAGTAGTATAGTGCTTATGGCAGCCTTAATAATAAACCAAACATTTAAGTATTAAAAACTAGAATACATAGTTTAATTTGTAGATTTTTATAGCGAATATATATTGACTACACCATAATGAGTTCTACATAGGAACCCTAAGACCTAAATTCTAAACAAATAATAATTAAAAATGCCTAAATTCCATTCAATAACATAAAAATTCTAAGTAGCAAATAAATAAAATATAATATTGATAAATGTTTGTATTTACATCGAAATTTTATGTCATTTTAATTTTAAATTAAGTAAAAATGTTACATCATTGATCACAATAAGAACGTGCACATACGAGTTATGTTTGGAAATGTTTCGAACCTCTGAAAATTGATCTATTTTATCTTGTTTCATTGGCCTAGTATAATCATGTAGCGTAATATTTCTACAAAAATTTCCTTACTTGACCCAGAGCTCTCACGCACTGGAATATGTTTGGGCACTATGTTTAGAGTATACATATATATTTTTTGTTAAATAACGTTAATATTTGCATCTTCAAATTTCCGAAAATGTGTTTTATATCAGAATTTTCTTATTGAGATCCATTGATACTGGAATATTTTTTTTTACATAAAGCTGAAGTAAATAGTTACTAAGCCGTATTTGATAACAAATAGGTATATATATTTCTTATTAGAAATATAAGCAATGAACATATTTTTAAGTTACTTTAGACAACTAGTTTTCATGCTACACCGTTGAATGTACTAGACATTACATTTGGAATGTGTTGAATAATCAAATAACCGCTATGAAAATGTTTACTACTCCTCTATAAAAAATCTTATAGCATTTGTATATTAATAAGTTCGAAATATAAATTAAGAAAAAAATAGTTATTTACTCCACCAGTGTTATAAACGTCTAAATATAACGTCTCAAACTAATAGTTTCAATTAGCAAGTTCAAATCACAGATCTATAAAATAAACATTCTTATGTAAATACAAAAGTATAATAAGATAGGAAAACACTTTTTATTTGCCAGCCGGCCACGGTAGGTAGCTTCCCCAGCCTTTACCTGAATTTGGATCTTGACCTAAAAAGATGCAGAATTTTAGTTGACTAGAGTTAAATAACAAGTGAGTTTACATTACACGCAGAAAATACTTCTTACAAATATTATAAATGAGAATGTTTAGATGGATGGATGGATGAATATTTGCTTGAAGGTGTCTCTAGAAAGACTGAATGGATCTTGATGAAATTTGGTTTATATATAGAACATAGCCTGGTAGAACACATAGGCTGCTATTTTTTTTAATTCCGTGCGGACGGACTCGCTGGCGTCAGCTAGTTCAAAATAAGATCACCACTCGACTTATTGGAAATTACATTTCATTGTGGTGATAACGCAATTATTCGTTATTACCTGTATATATATTTAATTGTATCACTACAATACTATCTTTAAAATATTCGTTAGCTTCTAAATACAAAAATAGTTACCTTTTGCAATCGCTTGTATCTTTTGTGTCTCGTCCGGTGTGAGGGTCAAAATCTTCTGAAGTACTGGGATCAAACGACTGCGCTCGTCACCAGGAGGTAACGTGAGAAACTGAAAAAAAAAACATATCTTATAACAAATGACCAAAGTATGTATTCATCTAAGTATAAACAATCACTAAAGTGAGAAGGATCGTAACAGCAAAGCATCACTCACATTTCAGATCTGTTTAACAAAACAATACTCTTACGAACAGTATACTTAACTACTTTTTGCTATTACTTTCAAATCATTAAGACACAATGCCACAAAACCAAAGACAATTGTAATACACTTGCCATCTGTCGACCATAAAGTCAAGAGCTAGTTTATTCATTAAAAAAAATTGAGAGATGTATGTATAAACGGTTTTTGAGTTACTTGTCGTAACAAGTTCAAGATAAGTCGTGTTGTACCTTGAATGTGACATTCTTCATGTATTCGGTGTTGTGTGCGTGTGCGGATGCGCCGCGCACTCGCCGCAGCTCGCCCTTCAGCAGCTCGCTCAGCTGCGCCATGCGCGCGCACTCGCGCTCAGACTCCGCCAGCAGCACCGTCACGTGCTTCACCCTGCATCATCATTACCATACATCCATCACTGCAGCCTTTACCAATATGTTACTAGACCAGGCCTTTTCCCTTTGGAATGCACTCGCACGATATCATCATACCATCTGGCTGGTCATATCGGTCATACTTTTTTAAATATCAGTTTACGCTTTGTTTGATTCAGTAATTGTAAAAATGTATTTATTGATTTAGAATAATTAAAATTAAAAATGTTTATAAATGAAGAAAATTTTATAAATTACGCCAAAATATTAAAAAAAAATGGATTTGTATTCATATGAATCTGATATCTAACAAACTGCTATAGAACACAGCTCAAGTCATTAGTATTCTAACATTGAATTGTTTCATATAAAATAGAACTCTATAGAATTGTAACAATAAGGCAACTATGTTACCTCTGCTGCTGCCCTTGTAATTTCCGCCGTAACTCAGCAATCTCCTGCTCCGGCGTGAGGGAGAGCGCGGCGGTGTCCAGTGCGTCATCATCTGGTACCCCCTCCTCCAGCAGCCTCTCCAGTGGCATGGGGGAGCGCCTGCCCTCCGCGCTGGTTAAGTACGGCTTCGACAACGGTGGAGAGGAAGCGGACTCCGAACCCTGCGGGAAAGTAAACACAATTATTTTTACGGCTGAAATATTGTAACGATCAATTGCGATGCTAACATTGGTTAATTTTTAATAAAATAATAAAAATAAATAATTAAAATTTGTCACAGAAGTAGTACTTTAGTTTTACGTTTTGTTCACCACAAACACAAAATAGTTACAATCATATTACACGATACCTCTCCTTCTTCCCTCGGTATCATGGTGACATTGAAGTCAATTTCACCATCGCTGATCTCGTCTTTAGGGATGACGGGCAGCATGTACTGCTTGTCTGGCACGCGCTCAGGTTCACCGGACTTGCGCTCCAGAGCGGCCGCCAGCTGCGACCGCAATGATTCTGTCTCTTTCTGCAGTTTCGTCTCCAACTCGACTATCTGCGCTTTGTAGCACTGTGTTAAAGTGGACACCTGCAATAACATGTAGAAAAATTATAAAAATAAATTCCTAGAACATTAGATAGTACAAAAAGAAATTTACGATGTTCGTTTAGATTTATAACTGAGTTCGGTATGTATAGTCATAGCAGCATACCACATGTGCTAAACTATAGCTATAGTCAGTTTGCTGTACGACATTCAATTCTAAATGGGATGTAAAATAAAAACTTTAAAATGTGTACCTGTAACTTGTGCTGCGCCCTCTCGGACTCAAGCTGGTGTGCGAGGCGTGTGAGGTCGGCCTGTAGGCGCGAGGTGCGCTGGTGCGCGCGCGCCGCCTCCGCGCCCGCCTCCGACACGCGCTTGCGACACGCCTCCACCTCCGCACACTGCTCAGAATACTGCGCCCTGACAAACATACAAATTAATCCCTCCAGAAATTGATATAAGATTGAACTAAAATAATCAACGCGGTAATACAATTCAAACTTATGTAGCAATGGTCAATAATTAACAAGAGACTCTGAAATTGCAAAATATGAAATTGATTGCGTCTTCCCTCCCTCTTCCATCTAACCTTAAAACTAACTAACAATCGCAAACACAAACTTATTATAAACAACAACTTAAAGAACACAAAAATCTTAAATTAGTTAAATATTATTCAAATAAGTTTACTGTAAACTGTTCAAATTGGCAGTGAGGCTTTCTATTTGAGCTCGAAGCGCTGCGGTCTCCTCCTTGAGCTGCTCCTCATGGCTGTGGTCCACCGTCTGGTTTTGACGCAACACAGCCTGAGCCCTCACCTACAAACATTAAACATTCACATATATATTAGCTTTACGTCGCAATAAGAGCGAGACAACTATATCATAGTTTGTTTAAAAAATTGTCCAGTATTGTTGTAGTTGTTAACTTCTAAACAACTTACTTTATAGCTTGTGTATTCTGTTTTTAAATCGGCCAATTCAATATTGGTAATTTTTAACTTTTCATTTATATCGGCACATTTGAATTCTAGCCTTTTCATTTTGTTATTTAACTCCGACTTCTCTTCTCCCAAGCTTATTATTATTTTCTCCTTATCACTTAAAAGTGCAGTCATTTCTAACTCAGACTCTTCAGTTTTTCTTTTCTCATCTTCCAAATCTTGCATCAATTTTGATATAATATCTTTCTTAGAATTAAGTACGTTTTCTTTTTCTTTGCCATCTTCAATGGCGTGATGCAACTCCTCTTTTAATAATCTATTTTGTGTTTCTTCTGCTTTAATTTGTTCTTCTAATAATTTTATTTGCGTCTTCATAGCATTAATAGTTCCTTCTTGCGTGTCTATTGTAGATTCCATCTGAAATAAAAAAAAATGAATAAGTAGTAATTAAAATGAATTGCAAACTACATAAAAGAATTTTTGATGAAACTATAACAAACTTGAATAATTTTCTTTTTATTTTCTTCCATCTTAGTGGTGAGATCCTTCATAGATCTTTCATAGTCTTCCATTTCAAGACTTAGAACATTTTTCTTCTTCACATCTCTAAGAGCTTTATCTAATTGCTCTTTAGTTGCTTTATGTGCTTCTTTTTCTGCATTTATCTGTTGCTCTTTCGTCTGCAGTTCCGCTAAAATTTAAGAAAAAGCAATGAATATACGTTTAAATGTCGATGATTTTAGTTTTTGGAAGAAAAACATACCTTCTAAGCTTTCTAATTTACTCAACGACTGTTTAGAAGCTTCTAGAGCTTGAGTCAATGATTTAACTTTTTCATTCAATTCGACAATTTCCGAAGTTTTTTCGTTAGTTTTAGTTGCACCATCTATGTCGTCACTTTTGCTTGTAGCTATCGGTTTATTTTGATCTCCATATACACTTTCATCTATCATTTTCTTGAGTCTTACATTTTCTTGTTCCGTGTTTTGTAACTGAGCTGTAACTTCTTTCAGTTTACGCTTCAGTTTAAGCGCGAACAGCCTTAGTTTCGTATACCTGTATAAACATGTTTATTAATGGCATAAAATAATAAAAAATAATATATACAAATAGAATAAGACAATTTACTTGTCCTCAAATGTCTCGTCTAAGTCCTTCATTCTAGAATGTTCCTCGGCTTTGGAGATTGTGGATGTAGACATGTCGTCATTAGGCAGTTCCGATGCTAGAGGAATTATACAAAAGCTTTAAGCAAATTATAAACATAAATCAATGTGTCAAGACTTTTGATTATATTTAATGACGGTAAGGGGTTTGCATTTATAACAAACACATCATTGTAGCTACAAAGGATTACGTTTCATCTAATTTAATCTAAAATAATTAATATCAAAATCATACCGGAGGAAAACGTTTGCTGCTTCAACCTTTCTATATCTTCCTTTAAGTTTGCAATTATGTTCTCTTTGTCAGTTAGCATTTGAGCGACGTTTTCTTTTTCCAGGGCAATTTTTTTCATATCGTCACTGTTTTGATTTGTTATTTGATTTGCCGTTTTTAAATCACATTCTAAAGTTTCAATTTTCCGAACTAAATTCGCTCTTTCCTCTTTAATCTCGTCTCTATCTTTTTCCAAAGATTCAATAAGTTTTTCCATTTCAGAAACAGCCTTTTGCAATTTGGATATCGCTTCACCGCGTTCCTTGAGCACTTCATTTATTTCTTTCATTTCATTTAACAATTCTGTATTTTCTGTTTTGTAACTAAGCAATTTAGATTTTGCATTTTCACATTCACTAACAATGTTATCGTAGTCATTTACTTTGGCACGTAATTCTTTAGTTTCCGTTAGAAGAGACGCATTTTCTTGTTTATATGCAGACAATTTTGTTTCCAGCTTAACTATGTCTGCTTGCAAGGAGACATTCAAATCTGATAAATGTTCACTATCATCTTTTGGTTGTTCCAAAGATAATTTAAGAGTATCTACTTCTTCTCTTAACAAGCCATTTAAGTCAAGCAAATCATCATATTCTTTTTTCAGCTTATCATTCATATCTTGCAAAGTAATTATTTTTGTTTTCATTTGGTTAATTTCTGCATCCTTTTCCGTGTTATGACTTTCTTTCAGAGTCAAAATTTCTTGAGATAATTTATCAACTTGCGATTTCTTTGTATCCACATCTTGTTTAAGTGAATCAACCTGATTGATATAGTTTTTATTCTGAGTTTCTAACACGGCAATAACATCTCTGGAAATTAATTTTTCTTTTACTAGAATTGCTTTTTCGCTTTCAAGTGCCTTAACTTGCAATGTCAACTCATCAAGCTTTGTTTCATTGCCTGCTTTTTTGTGTAGATATTCACAAGCTCTGCTGTAGTCCTCTTTAACTTTTTCATAACTCGCGCTAAGTTCTTTATTTGTCTTATTCATTTTTTCTACTTTTCCAGTTAAATCATTTACTTTTTCATATAATGATCCATTTTCTTTTACAGTTTTATCCAGCTGTGACTTTAATACTTCGTATTGTTTCAAATCGATAGTGGTGGTTTCTTCTTTAAGCATCAAGTTGTCTTGTGTTAGATCACTAACTTGCTTTTCCAAATTGCACAATTCATTTTTCAAAGCATTATTTTCTTCACTTAAATTTTTCATTAAATTCTGATGTTCTTTCATATTACAGTTATTTTTTGCCTCCATTAATTCATTACGTAAATCCAGAATTTCATCATTTAGGGATGCATTTTTATTATTTAGTTCATTAATTTGCTTGTCAAGTACTTTGGATGCTTTTAAAATTTCATTCTGCCATTTGGGGACATTTTCTGAATATTCCTTTACTGTTTTAGATAAAATGAATCTTGAATTCTGCAATTGATTAATACAAGCAGCACATTTTAATATCTTATCTTTATAACTTCGCAATTTAACATTTACCTTATCTTTTTTATTTTTTTCAGACTCATATAAGTTGGTCATTTCTTTTGCTTTATTATCTAGTATGCCAACTTTTTCTTCATAGCTGCTTACTTTAGCTTCGATATCAAGCTCTAGCTGTTTAATTATTTCATTGAGCTCTTTAATTTTGAGCTCCGACGAGTCATCTGCAAAAATAACATGTGTGAATTTTAAACAAATATAACTCTTATACATCTTAAAAGCTTCCAAATTTCAAAACAGTTTTAACAGAAACTTGAGTTTGCGCACTTAAAATATAGAGTTAAACATGAAAAGAAACCATGTGAATGAGAAATGGATGTGCGTTCTCAATTAATTTAAAGTAGACAATTTATTTGCAACTGCAGATGTCCATGGACAGTGGTCGCTTCTCTAATTCGGCGAATTTCAGTGGTTCATTGTGCCATCTTATGAAAAAGAACTAATTTTTTAATTCATTACATCACATCACCTGTTTGAAATTTTTGTTCAAGTATCTGAAGTTGTTCTCTCTGCTGCAGACCAATGTTGTTAAATTCAGCAATCCGTGTTTCCATGTCTGATAACTGAGTAATGAGTTGTTCATTTTCTTCCACAAGACGGTTATTTTGTCTCTTAAGGGATATCATTTCACTATCATAATCTGACAACTTTAGAGAAATGTCAGCAATACTTTGATCCTTTATAATTAAATCTGCTTTAAGCCTGTTGATTTCATCTTCGAAACTATGGCACTTTTCACCGAGAGCCTTCACCTTTGCTTGTGCTCCATCTATCTCAGTTATGTAGTTAAGTTTTTGTTCTGTTAAAGAATCAACAAGTTCTTGCAGGGTTTTATTATTTTGCAGATAGGTATTCTTTTCAGTTTCACATTTTTCCAATTGTTGTTTGTAGGTTTCAGTTTGACTTTGCAATTCTAAAAGATAAAACTCTCAATTATTATAAACATTGTAATAGAGAACAATACAAAAAATTTAATTTATTTAAAAATGTATGCCTGATAACCTAGCCTGAAATAATATTGTAAACCAAAAAGAGTTATACAACAAATTTGTAATTGTAAACATAATGAAAACACAAAAATATATATCCAACACACACAGATATAAAGTACTGGAGTATCCACATACATGCATTTTCTAAATATTTATGATCTATACAGTATATTAATTTCAAATTTAGTATCAACATTCATTTTTCATTTTAAATTTAACATTTAAAAGTAAGAAATAGAAACTTATTAAATGATAATATCCATTTGCTTATTAATCTAATAAATAACTTACCAGACTTTGCCTGCTTAGCTTTTTGAGCTATCGCAAGTAATCCTTTACATTTTGTTATTAGTTCTTCTTTTGACAAGTCATCAAAAGGACTCTTTTTCACACCATCTGAATTCTGAAAGACATTGTGCTATATATTTTCAAGACATTTTCAGTAAAACCTTATCAGCATATACTATATATACTATACCATACCATCTTCTTCCTATCCTACCTTAAATGACAAAATCATTTTAATATCTTGTGTGCTTTGGAAATCGCAATGTTGTAACAACAGTGTATTCAAATGTATATTAAACAGACAGGTGAAATTTGTTAGTAAATGATAATAAGATGTGAAGTTTAGTTTGCTGCAATATATTAGGCAATTTCTCTGTAAGTGGTATAGCATCAATAGAGGCCATTGTATCAATGTTTGGTGTTATATTACTACCTGATCTCTATATGATCCGAGATGTTGAGATTATTATTATAATATTGAAAACATACACATATATACATACAAACATTTAGAAATGTAAAAAGGTTCAGATCATATTTTTTTACCTTTTTATCAGTCTCCATGCTTGATCTCAGAAGGTATTCTACAGCCTTGTATGAACATAGACTGAACGGATGATTTTTTTAAAATGAAATGCACCCGCAAATCATGTTTGTTCGATTTAAACATAAAGCATTATCGAAATTAAATTTACAGATGACTACACCCCTTGTATTTTGAACTGTCAGCTTGATAAATATAATTCTTTTCAACGTCACAAACCACAAATGTCAGAATAATTGGTCAAAATTTAGGTTGAACAAACTGCCAGATCAAAATTTTGCTCAATTTTTAAGATTATACCACATTTGCCGGTTTTGTGTTGTTTCAAAAATTCTACCTAAACAAAAATAAGCTGTAACCTTCTGTAATGTAACATTCTTAAATGTAATTGTTATGTCGATATATTGATTATTTTAGTTTCGTTTTTAAATTAAATTAAATAAGCCCAAAGAGTATGTTAAATAAGCCACAGAGAACAGAGTTACTGCCACAGAGTCTGACAAAAAGCTTTGCGACGTTTATAAATGGCGGCTCTAGTCATAAATGCTGTCGTCGTTTTTTATGTGAATAGTTCACAATTTTCTTTTCACTAGTCTATAATTTCAGTGTTCTGAATATAATACAATATGGAAATGTGATTTAATTATTGATTTTGGAATTGTTGTTATTTTTCATAATTATACAGGTAAGTGTATTATAAAGTAAAGAATCGTGCTAGCGACTGGATTTTGTTTTAATTTTGTCTGCGGGGCGCGTCCATGAGTAATGTTATGGTATCTACTGTCCACACAGTAATGAGTTCCTTCGTTACAATTAAATCTAACCCATTTTCATAGAATTGTAAGCATATATAAACAAAGACTGGACAATAATAAATAGCATGTCTGCGTCATAACCAACATGTTTTGCAGTAGTGTATCGGATCATATTGTAACTATTTGTAGGACTCTGAAAAGTTTGCACAATGTCGAGCGATGAAGACAAACCGCCCGCGCCTCCCGTGCGTTTGACTAGTAACCGAGCTACCGATCGCGGAGACTCAGTGGCTTCTGTGGATATGAGGCCACTGCCAAAAGGTAATGTAAAATATTCAGTACCAAACCATTTTTTCTGAGTGAGTCACTTGCCTTATACATATTATCATTGTTTTGAACAATGGGAACTGATAGAAAATCTGGTCATGAATTGAAGCTTGTACTCATAATCTTGTGTGAATCATTAAATAGATTAACTTGAAACTTAAAATTTATTACAATATTTTTTTATTTACAGAACCTGATGATGGCGGTGATAGAAAAAAGAAAACACTAAAAGCTAAAATTAAAGGCTCTAAAAGTACAGCTCATAATGACAACAAACCTAATATTAGCTATCCAACCAATTTTGAGCACACAGTACATGTAGGTTTTGATGCAGTTACTGGAGAATTTACAGTAAGTCAAATATGGTTTTATTTATTTTGTTATAATTATCGATGTTACAAAAGTTATTTACATAAATTGATAGAAATTCTAACGTAAGGCAGACATAAGGCACATTCATATCTTTATATTAACAAAATTATATTGAAATAGGATTATTTGAAATTACAAAATATATTTTTTTGCAATTTGGTAGGTTATTAACCAAGCTTTTTGCCTTATAATATATAATATGTATTGCATATATGCTTTTTAAATGTTATGAGTAACCCATGATTATGATATATATTATACTGTAGTTATAATCAAAATTAAATACTTCATAATATCTATACGTCTTTGGAATTGTTTGAATAGCCAAATAATTTAGAGATTACATATATATTTTGAAATAGTGTATTTACAAGAGTTAAAATATAGCAAATTTTTGATGCATGATATACATAGTCCAAAACCCTAACTCAATATTCTCATAGTGTTATGATAAAAATTGGTTAATTCAATTTACCTATAAGAAATGCATTATTAGAATTAGTGGACAAATTTGTAATACAATTGTATATTTTCTGGTATAAGATTACATATTATCGAATTCCATGTATGACCGCTTTTGTTTCAAGCTGCCTATGACAGTAAGTAATAGCTTATGTATTTATAAGTTTATGCAACATTATTTTATGTAATCTTTTAAATATTGCTAATGGTATATTCATGTATATTTTATAAAAGGTTTGATAGCTTATAGTGGTATATAAACTTTAATATTATGTAATTTTATTCTTGTCAGGTTGTTTTTTTACTATATTTTGTTTATATGGTCTGAGACAAAAGTATTACCATATTAGCTAGTTTTCAAATATTTTGATTCTATTATATATTTTTTTTATCATTCACCGTAAATAAATAGTTTTAAATTTGTTGCTGTTGCTTAATATATCTTATGTTTGCATTACAATAAGCAAAAATAAATTATATAAAAACATTTAAGTATTTCAATTTTAGTTCTACTGTTCATTTTCTCGCCTTGTGATTTTATACAGGATGTAAATAATAGTTAAATATTGAAATGGTATAATATTCAAATGATTTCTGTATTGTCCATTGCACAGGGCATGCCGGAAGCCTGGGCGAGGCTACTAATGGCCTCAAATATTAGTAAACAAGAACAGAAGAGCAATCCTCAAGCTGTTCTCGATGTCCTCAAGTGGTATGATGCATCTGCAACACAGCCACCGGCATCCAAATATATGACCTCCGCACAGATGCACACTACCCATTCAGGTATTATTCAGTAAAATTATGACTTGTGATTCTGTCTTCTTTTCAATAACTTAAAGTGGCAAAGGAAAGGCCATTCTTTCCTTATAAGAAAAGTGTGAGATCAGAAAGAAGACTAAAATTAGGCCTCCGGAGCGCACACTCATCAGGCAAACTGAATTATTTCCACTTGACGCTTGTGATCTATGTGGTCGTGATATTGCACTGGACGAGCCAGCTCGCTTGTGAAACTGATATTGTTGCTGACGTACCACTCTACTACTAAAGAATACCTATTCTTATTAAAACTTTTATTTTTATTGTGTAGGGTCGTCGGTATCACGAGTATCTTCAAGCAGTCCATCGTCGTCAACTCCAACTGACACGGAACACCCGGAACCCCCGCCGCCGCCACCGTCTCGACCTGATCGCACCAAGAGTATTGTGAGTTCTCTTTGTGTTCTTTTACTACTTTCCTTACTTAAGTAATTTTTATTGCATCAATAATTTTAAATGTTTTTGTTAGTTTATGTTGCAAAAAGATGCTGTTTACAAATTGGTTCCCAATTTTCGATCCTAGCATTCTTTATTCGGTTAATTCTCCAATTCCTTGTACTTTCAGTATACAAAACCCATAGAGGAAGAGGAAGCACCTCCACCGAGGCCGATTGCTGCGCCCGCCTCGCCGCCGCACGTAGCTCATCCAGTCATAACCACTCATTCGGTTAGCACCTATTTTTGCTGCTATTTGTTGCTATAATCACTCGACGACACACATACGATCAATTTGTAAAATAATTTAGTATCTTTTACAGTGAAAAAGAGGTGACAGTAATGTCGTGTCACTTAGGTAGGGAAAAGAGGCATGCCAAACTTCCAAATTATTTATCTGTCAGTTAAGATCTTGCAGCTTCGTGGGCTTATATATAATTTGATAAACCTTTGTATTTGTCTGTTAACAGATATGCAGTAGAGTAGATGTGGGTGGGTCCCCGCTCCCGCTCGACCGCAATAAAAACCCGGCGCAGGCTGCGCCACAGACGCCGCCAGCGCACGCGCCGCACCCCCCGCACCCGCAGCACCCCCCTCATGTGCCTATTGCGCCTCCCGCCAACGGTGCACAGACCAACACCGACACTGGGTAAATATATGACTAGTAACTAATTACTACTCCAGTAATAGTAAACATAGAAAAAAAAGTTTTTATTTCAAAGCACATGACTGTTGTTACAATGATAAATTATAATTTATAAAGATCATATATCTGCAGACGAGCAACCGGACAACAGCAAAGAAAGAAAAAGATGACGGATGAAGAAATCTTAGAAAAATTAAGAACAATTGTTAGTGTTGGTGATCCAAACAGAAAATACACCAAAATGGAGAAAATTGGCCAAGGGTAAGTTATTATTATGAATTATTTGTTGTTTCACATGGTGTTTTATCAATATTAAAATTAACCCTGAATAACAAATACCATTTGATAAAAAAGTTGTGTTATTCAGTGCGTCAGGTACGGTGTACACGGCCATAGAGACTTCGACCGGTATGGAGGTGGCCATCAAGCAGATGAACCTCAGCCAGCAACCCAAAAAGGAGCTCATCATCAACGAGATCCTTGTGATGCGGGAGAACAAACACAACAACGTCGTCAACTATCTAGACAGTTATCTCGTCAATGAGGTAAGTCTTTTCATCCCATTTACATAAAATGTAAGTAGGAATCAACAAACAAATACATATGCTTTACATTTTGAAATCTGTGTTGCCTTCTTTATTTTTGAGAAGCACTTTATTGTAGTGTGTTATGTCTACTTCACATTTTAAATAAACAAGCGTCATTCTCTAGTATAAAAAGTCAAAGAAATCTAGATATTTTTTTATAATATACCAAATATTTATTTTTGTAGGAATTATGGGTAGTTATGGAGTACCTTGCGGGCGGGTCTCTTACGGACGTGGTGACGGAGACGTGTATGGACGAGGGGCAGATCGCGGCGGTGTGTCGCGAGGTGCTGCAGGCGCTGCACTTCCTGCACACCAACCATGTCATACATCGGGATATCAAATCCGACAATATACTGCTCGGCTTGGACGGACAAGTTAAATTAAGTAAGTATATACCAATTTTTAAATACTTATGATTAATTTTCTGTGTATTAATCTCATCATTTTATTCTTTTATAGCTGACTTTGGTTTCTGTGCGCAAATATCGCCGGAACAAAATAAACGAACGACGATGGTGGGGACGCCATATTGGATGGCCCCTGAAGTTGTTACAAGAAAGCAGTATGGTCCAAAGGTAAGATAGAGATAAGAGGAATGTTAATAACTCCGTTTAAATTTACCTATTTAATTGTGAAATATTTTACAGGTGGATGTATGGTCCTTAGGTATAATGGCGATTGAAATGATCGAAGGCGAACCTCCATACCTGAACGAAAATCCACTTCGGGCACTTTATTTGATCGCAACGAATGGCAAGCCCGACATCAAAGACAAAGAAAAGCTCAGCACTGTATTCCAGGATTTTCTAGATCAATGCCTAGAAGTCGATGTAGAAAGGCGCGCAACAGCGTTAGATTTACTCAAGGTAATTTCTACTACTAAGAACTAAATCTGGCAATCAACAGACCACTCTGTCTTAAGTAAACTAAATTATAACCTCTTTATAATATAATTGCATTATTTTCGTTACAGCATCCATTTTTAAAGATGGCGAGACCGTTAGCGTCCCTAACTCCTCTAATTATGGCCGCGAAAGAGGCTGCAAAAGGTCATTAGCGCAGGCCACCGGCGCCCGCAGCGCCAGCGCGATACTAGCGCCCCCAGTGCCTACACGTGCCTACGCGTGCCTACACGCGCTGTACACGTACGGACATACGAACCTAACTAAACATGTAAGCTGCGAACGATATACATTCGGCAATAACATTATGCAGTGTGTCATGGTAAAGTATGTTGTCAGTGAACTTACAAAGCTATTGAAACGGCAAGCTTGTTTTGTAAAGTGGCTGCGTTAGGTTACAGAAGTGATCGTATTTTTACAAAAGAAACGTTATTAAATGTGCAGTCCAGTAGTTGTAAAGTTCTGTAGTATTGTGTAGAAACATTATTTATTAAAGTTGGTTAGCTCCGGCGGCGGATCAGTCTACTGCGAAACGAATCGAGGGGCTTAATAGGGTGTAGATATACTGTAGTATTAGGAATGGAATTTGGAGCGTAACAAAATAATCTGCAAACGAAGACTGGCGGTTAACTTTTAGAAGTTGTAAAGTATAAATAGTAGATGTACTGTAGTTCTGTAATAGAAATAAAGCCGGATCAGCTTTTAACTGTGATGGTAGCCAGTAGATTGTGGCAGCAGTAGACTGATTCCCTGGCGCGGAGTGTCGCCGGTAGCAGAAGTGGTATGAGGCATATACCGGTTACAGACTTGGCCCCGCTGGGTTCAGTATCGGTCGACGCCTTAGATGCGGTTGTTTAAAGGGTAAAGTTGGCAGTTTTATAACTCGGAAATAATGACGCTATGAAGAGTGTTTCCTATTTAAGAATAATGGTTAAATTAAGGTCCCACTTAAAGAGGGGTTTTAGCAACAAGTATTTCAATGAAACTAGTGAGTGAATGAATATCAATATAAATTATGAATTAATTTTGACTGAGATTTGATCCTACAAATGGTATATCTGTTGGCTTACATTGCTTATTATAGTCAGTACATGCTAGCTAGTTTTATGTATAGCTATACATTATCATTGTATTTATATTTTTTTAACTGCTTATGTATTATTTATCCTAATGACATTTGTATATCTAAATAACAGTTTTAGCACGATTGCAATTTTAATATTTTTGACATGAACATATTTACAGTAGCAAAGTTTACGTATTTTATTGTTTTAAATTGAAGACATTGTTACTTTAAGTATTAATAAACTAAAAATATTTTGATGTATCCATTTATTGTTAGTCATCAAATTGAAGCATTTACCTAGTATTAAGTTTATATAGTTTATTGATTATATTTGAAATCAGAAATGTCGGCATCTTTTGTGGCACAAAAGTATTAATAAGCTTTTAAATGAACAATTGTAAATTAATAACTGATACGAAACTTAGATAGAATATGAGAGATTGTTTACCTTCTATAACTATAATATTATAAGACAATAGTACTCAGTAGCTAGAGTTGGATACAAAAAATTAATGCAAGAAAACTGTACTCTGGACACCTATGTGAAGTATATTGTGATTGTCTCTGCTTTCGTGTATAGGTTGTGCCAGAAGACGCCATTAAATTTCGTTTGAAATTGTTTACGTTTGCTATTTTTTATTAAGCTAGAGGGACAGAGATAGAGAGTATGTTTTGAATGTTTGAGAGGAATGATGTTAACAGAAATGAAGAAAACGTGTGTCACTTGCTGTAAACTGTATGAATACAAATAAAGCAGTGATTAGTACTTTTTGACAATACGATATGACCAATTAACGCTATGTAGAGTTCTTGCATTTGTTCCAGGTTGGTGCAATGTGACGGTGAAATTATCATTATTAATGTTAATGTTTGTTTTTTATTATAATTTTGCTTTTTACATATATCTGGAGCTATTAGCATATCATTTTAAATGCAATATAAGATTTATATATATTGTCGGATACTCGCCACCTTGAGGCCTAATATAGACTATGTTTGACATTCAAATGTGGCCTATTATGAAAATGCACATGAATCATGCCCGCACCAACCACTGCTAAAATGTGCAATAACATAGTAAATACGCAGATATGTAGCCAAATTTTGATGGGGGTTTTTAACAAAAACTTTTAAAATCAGACTAAATTTTAAGGCAAACAATATTGTGATCATGAAAATGAATTTGGAGTATGCATTTGGTAAGATAAAAATATAACTGTAATTATGTATGTAATCTAATTTGAAATGTATTAATATGAGAGATTTCAATGGTTTTCATAATATTTGAGAGTTGTATAACACCAGTGCCATGTCTAAGCAACTTGTGCATATAAAATACAACCATACTATAATAAAAAGACTCACCATTCTAATATGTTTTCATTAGTTATGACCTTTCATCCACAATGTTTACTACGCTTTTGGTGGATTGTCGTTTATGTAAAAAAAAATAACAAAGAATTGGCATAAAATATTTATTGCATTAATTTCTCTACCACATCACAATTCGAAAGTATATTAAGTATGCAAAACAAACTATAAATTATTGAAATAATAAACATATTCGGTAAATCAATGTTAGAAATAATATTATTAAATAAAATGACTTAATTTGGTAACTAAAATGTTTCATGTTGAGGTATGTATGTTTATGTTAAGGCACATTAGAAAAATATTTACTTTATTATATTAAAAACAAAACGGTAAGTGTTGAAAATATATATACTAAAAAAATCCCAATTTGAGAAGAACATAATTATATAATAGTGTTGTGCATTCTTAAACACTTAAATTCATTACGAACCCATGATTTTAAAAAAAACATTGAGTAGATGTTTTGGAAGAAGTTTGATGAATTGTGTTATTCTTATAGCATACACTTTGGGGAAATCATCCTTGCAGTCCTAAGAAAAGTTATTAAATTATTTCATATATAATAAAGATATCCCACAGGAAACATTGCTATTAACTTATTTCCAAAGTTACTGCAAAGCTTTTTAACTTTTCCATTTAGAAATATATTAGACAGACAATATATTATTAATTTATGTTATTACTTTTACATTACTTTACTATGGCCTTTGAACTTTTATAAATATCAGACCTCGCGCTTTTCATATATTCAATAATAAATATTATTAATACATACCAACAAAATATTACTGTTAATAATTTTGTTGGTTATATATTTTAGTTCTTAAAAATAGGACCTAAAATTAGATATAGATACAAACAAATCTATTGGATCCATACAAGGTTTATTGTACTTATTCTTAATTTACAACTTACTAAACAAGATTAATCAAAAATGGATATGTGTAATTTTTGTTTATTTATTTGTAAGTTTAGGTATTCCATATGCTTCAAAATAATGATGTAACAATTAGATTAAAAATCTACAATACAAATTTTACATATTAATTACCAGAAAAAAATGGCGTTACATTTGCGAAATGGTAAAAAATGAAATTCAACTTCTATAAATTATCCTAAAAACAAAGAACTTCTTATTGGTCGATTGCAATAAATATACCAGAGTGCATGAGTGTTACACACAAACATAACGATTGTAAAGTTTCAGAATTGTATTCATAAAAAGCTGCAATGACATTTATATACCTATTTGTATTAGTAAAAATAGAAAGTATTTTGTCCATGTTTCATAGGATTTTTAAATTTATTAACAACTGTACCATTGTGGAGAAACAAATGACCATTAATTTAAGACCGTATAAATATTTACACATTACCCTTTATTTCTGGTAATTAAAAAATAACACCATAAAAAATATTTAAAATGGTAATAAAAGATAAAAAATACCAGGAGTATTTAAGGATAAAGGATGGTGTTCTTTTACTGAAAAAGCTTTCTAAATACATCAATATAAATGGGTACAGAATGTAAGCCATCTAATCTTATTCATTTTAATCCTAATTGAAGTTCATATGTATTTACACCTATAACAATAGATAGCAATCACAGCAAATATGTTTACAGTAAAATTACAAAGTTCCAAATACTATGCATCAAAAATATACTTCCCATAGTGTTGATAAAAATAATGAAAATATAATTTTTTTTTATAACCTTTTCCCTGAAAAGTGCGAGGTCATGGAATTTGTTAAAGTTTAATATAAATTAACTTTCTATGACATTTAGTCTGTTCTCTCCTCAGCCGGTATGAAGTCCATCGATGCGGAATTTATACAAAATCGTTTCTTGGTAGGTGCTGGGCCATCATTGAATACATGTCCCAGGTGAGCGGAGCACTTGGAGCATCGCACCTCAGTTCGCACCAAACCTGGCCGTGTTAAAACCAGTAATATATTTGCTCCAACTTTAATTCCATATACCGAGTCCATTCACCGACAAGCCGTTTATTTACACATCACAGTAACAGTGGTGATGCATTAATAACATTATCCCATATGATTTTCATTGTTCGTGTAGTGAGGAGTGCAGAGTTTGTAGTCGAAACGGCGGCCGACGTCCGCGCGCCCCGGCAGCCATCCAGATGGAGCAGAATGGAACGGGACAAGGCGGGGCAAAATGAGGAATGGGATAATTGCAAATTAATGTCATGCACATTCCACAATAATTGTTAAAGTGTGAAAATGGCAATGCAGTGTAATAGATATGCAACAGTGTTATGATAGGCAATATATGAATTAACGACGAAATTGTTATCCAATGATATTCCAAATTTTTTTTTTGTTATTTTATAGAAATGTTATTATGATAAGTGTCCAATAAAATTTACGGATGTGAATGATTTGACATGTATTATAGATATACCATAAATGTAGAAGAAAGATAAGCATAAATAAGAAAATAACATAAAAATACGTAAATTAGTTTTACCAAACAATTGCCGACTTACGTTTGTTTTGTGGTGGGCAGGATTGAAATCGGGTTTGTCAAGGACACGGGCAAGACAGACAAAAAAGATAAAAAAAATGCATTAGCACCAAAGTCCAAAATTTTCCATCACCTCATTGAGCAAGTTCAATAAAATTTAGTAGTGCCATAAATAAAAATAGGTATTTTGTACAATTCTTAAAATTATATGGGTATCAGTTAACACTAGGTAAATACTTGTTGAATTAAAGGTCAAACATGGACTTAATTTAAAATTTTATAGTTGCCTTAAGATTGGGTAAGTTTTATACAATATGTTAATTTTAATACTAATTATTTGTTGAAATAATATTCAATAAACCCATAAATAATTAAGACAGTGAATTACTGCATAATCATGCATAAAATAAATACAAACATTTTAGTAAAAAAATATAAAATGGCAACATTTTCATTTTTCCCAACTATTATCAATTATTAAAAATAAATAATCATTAGTATTTTAATATTCAAAAATAAAAGCAAGATGGTATTCAAAATAACAGAAATATCTTAGAAGAAATAATAATGTTTGAAGCATATGAAAAAAAAAAGAATTAATTAAAAGTGTAAATATTGCTTTAGAAAATATTAGCATGGGATTGTCCTAAACATTAATAGATTAATGACTGAGTAATAAGCAAAAAAAATTAACAAATGTTTGTTTCAAAGCAGTATGAAAAGCTCCGATAGTTCATGCAATGATAAAAAGTAATAAAATTTTGAAGGAGTATGTAATTTAGGTAGGGTTTTAACTTAAAACCTGTCTTTAATTAGCCTAACCAGATTGAAAGTTATACACTAAAGGATTTACTCAGTAAATGGCATTGGATTTGATTCCACTTGATTGACTTCAATAGATAAATTGAAATTGTATCCATCACAATACCCACTCTACTGTATCTAAATAGTATATTGTTCTTATTGCGTTATATAAAGATGTTTTAAGGTCAACTGATAAGATAATTCAAGTACATTTTTTATTAGATAGTGGATATTACTGTGATGTCTGTATCCCACAAGCTGTTAGTAATTAGGTTAAACTAAATTACTTTTCTACAATATGTACAAAATATATGCCATATACCTGCACTAGTATCCTGGTGTAATGTCACTTTTTCCTTTGCAAGAACATCGTTGAATGCGGGCCAGCCACATCCAGAGTCATATTTAGTCTTAGAGCTGAACAGCTCTTGCCTACATACTACACAGACATACATCCCTTCTTCATAAAATTTGTTGAAACAACCTAAAATATTTTATACATTTAACTTTTATTGCTTTAATTAAAATCAACACATAGTAAGAGACATTTTACAGCGGTAAAAAGCTAATAAATAGTAGTCAAAAGTAGATACATTTTTAATATCATTTTTTTAAATGTTATACATACCTGTAAAAGGTCTTTCTGTCCCGGCTTCTTGAGTAACATGGTATTGAAGTGGAGTAAGTCGTTTTTTCAATGACTCTTTATCTTCCATAGCTCTCCACACTAATGCTAAAATTAAAAAATATATATGAATCGTATGAAAATTATGATTCTTGGCATTTGTCCATCAATATCAGTGCAAGGTTTTCTGATGTACTAGCGATACGCACGTGTTCACTGTCTCTAATATAGATATATAACGACGTTGTACCTGTTGTAAATGGATGTTTCAACTGAACAGCTCTGTTAGATTGTAAGACCTTCCTAAATATAGCAATAGGTCGGAGTAGACTACGCATAACTCACATTTCTTATTACAATGAAGGAAAATATGATCTCTTTATGTTTAAATTGATGATTAGCAGATAAAATTAAGTTACAATTTTAGTTTATTATAAAAGTATCGAGTATTAATGATTGAAAATTAAATTAATCGTATTATAATGATAATGATATCGCACATCAAAGTCAACAAGCACTACGAAATTAAAGAGTATGTGACATTTGACATGACAAATTTTCGTCAAAGAGTAAAACTCAGCGAATGTACTCTTCGGTAATGATAGGTTGTTCAAAAAAATAAAAATTATATTCAGGATGTAAGGAAACAAATCCATACGCAATAGAAGATCGCATATTTCTTGGACGAAAATAAAAAAAATATTCGAAGTGCTTCAAAACACGATGTTGAGAAAGTGTTATATATATTTATAACCACTTTATTCCCTCTTTTTCCAAACCTATACCCAAACACACACTTGTGCAATAACATATTGGCATCCTTCTCATTCTCATTGAAAAACAAAGATAATAATACGTTTTACAAGGATGTGTCTACAGTCAAAATTTGGAAAGTTTTCAAAATAAAACACTGTAGGTTTATTTATATAGGTTAAATATCGTCTATTTTATTTCAAAAATAGTCATGATTAAAACATTAAGTATAACGCAACAGAATGACACAGTAAAGCATATGAAATAAAGATGGAAGGGTTTAAACTATATAAACTTAAAATAGCACTTCTGAATAACACAAATTCAAATAAGGCTTTATACAATAATAAACAGCTATTTATCCTTATCGCTTACTAGTACTAGGAATCATGTCGTCTTTCCATTGACTTTTCGACGACGCTTCTGTAAGTTTTCTTTGACTTCTCTGTTAAAAAAGCAAACTCTAAAATTTTAAATATTCACCAAGATATATTAAGGTTCTTATTGTCAAAGAAATTATAGTCAGTAAAAAACATAAAAAATACTTATGTTATTACAATATATGTTTAAGTCGTGCCTTAAACATCAATTACTCTAACCAACAAAATTTTACTAATTTAGTGTCAAATATGTAAAATAATATTTATAATTTTAATATGTAGTATTAGGAACGTATACTTTGTCATAAATATGAATGTATAGATTTAGGTTATAAAAATATTAATACTTACAGCAAGCGATTCCCGACTCTTCTGCATCTGCATAAGAACATATTCAGTGTCGTCTTGTTCGGAGTCGGCGCACGATGATAGCAATTCGTCCGACCTGCGACTGCGGCAACAGTCGTCGCGGAGTAGGGGCCGCATCTGAAAAATTATCATAATTTTTCTTGTAACATTTGGAAGAAAAAGTCCCATGATAGTTCTGGTCCCACAAAATATTTTTATGATTAAAGCAATTCGTTGAATCGTTTGGCATAATTAATACTTTTTCATTGTATTATAACTATTATTAATCTCTCTAGCTTTCTCAGAACAGCCTGGTAGTTTCATCGCTATAGAATCAATGGTTTAGAAATGAGTAGAGAAGAAAAAACATTTATTTAAGGCTTTATTTTTTTATAAAATGAGACGTAGTAAAGAACTTACAGTCAAGGGATCGGGCGATTCTTCAATGCTTAAACCTTTCTGCCAGATGTCGGCAGACAGTTCTTCCGCGTACGAGCTCATCCACGTTCGCAACTTTTTGTAGTGAGCCCTCGCAGAGTGTCTCACTTCCTACAGCCAGGAATTGCACTTTACTTCAGTATGAACAAATATTAACGTATTTATAACTTCGAAATATTTCCTTACTAAGTGCAATTCCTTGCTGACTTACAAAACCAAACGTTTACACAAAATACCTGAATATCTTGTCCGCTGTATATCTTTTTGACTTCATTCGGTTTTGTTCTGGGAACGGTTTCGGAATTAGTACACTTCGAAATAAGGTAGCGCACTGCGTCGCCCACGATAACGCACGGTATTATAATAAAGAATAATAAATTCAATATGAATTCCATGGACCTGAAACAAATGCCGTAAAGTTCTTACGATATTTGCGTTTAGTACTATTATCAACATCTTACTAAAGCTCGGTTATCTCACTTGCTGATGTACTGAACAGTCCGCTTATTTGTGTCTGGGTGTACCGGCCAGCCTTCATTATCATAAATGACACGGCGGTATCGTAGCGAGGTCTCATAATAGTGCTCGAGCCTCCGAGGCATCTTTACAAGACGGTCCAACCACAATGCGGCAACACATCGTATAACCAGACCCAAAACTGCTTTAATTACACCTGAGAGCACAGCAATAAATTAAACCTTCACTCTTGACTCGATTGTTCTATTAACACGTAATTTAGAAATTCATTCAGACAACAATGGGGACAAACTGATATGTTATGTATACAGTTTTACATTTAAAAAAACGTTTTGTTGATTATGTTAGCGTTCGAGCTCAATAATTGTGAACGTAACGTAAATGGAGTGTAAATGTATATGAAGGCTATTATTCTCTGTGACATTATGAGTTAGGCACCGAGGGCGAGCAAGGCGACGAGCACGCCGGTGACGAGGACGCAGACGTTGAGAGTGGCGCTGTCAGAGTAGCAGAGCGAGCGCACCAGCCGCGGCCGCTGTTCGGGACTCAACCCTGCCGCCAGCTGCTGCGCCTCTCCCAGCTCCTCACATATCAGCTTTGGATCCACGCCTGACAACGTACACAGATGTCGTACCCGGACACTGACGAAACATTTGTACACCGTGGGTTTACTCTACCGAAACTTTCGTACTAAACCATGTTATCTCTGTCGTTATACGTATTCTCATAAAATTTTACGGTAGTGAAAATATAATGCCACTTCTATTTGTTACTCCCGGGTGTTAAGATATTACATCTGATCTCGATCTATTTTTCTATAAATTGGCTCTACATTCATTACGCGTACAACCAAGTTCAAAAATGCTCAATGATAATCAGGGACGTTATACAGTTTTTCAAGTCTGTGTAGATTTCTAAACCTAAATTTACACTTGGGTGGTCTTCAATGACTATTTAGGAGACAGTTGATGTGCTTACTTAAACAGACGCATTTACAATGCCACACGCAAAAGCACCGGTCATTTTTCTTGATTGTAACGTCTCTCACCGCTACAGACTCATCGTCGTCGTTCAACAATGTTACTAAAACAATGATTAACTTTAATGACACAATTTCGATTGATTTAGACTTTCTCTTTATATTTAAATTGCAATGATAGAATAAATACAGTTACAATGTTTAAATAGGTTTTTCTTAATACCATAGCAATGTGCGGAGTCGTCGGGTATTTCGAAAGGCAGGTCGAGGAGGAAGCGTTGGGTTTGCTTCGGCGGTATGAGCACTGCCTTTGCGACAGGCTCCTTGTAGCCTACCTGATCAAGTACACCGGGGCCACAATCGCGGGCAGCCACTCTATTTGAAACAATAAGTTTTATTCAATCGATATTTACTGCTAAAAATTAATTATTGCAGTTCAATAGAGAGTTATCCGTAACGAACGATATCAAGAAACACTGTGTGTATGAATCTCGCCAAATAGCAATGCGTAGTATTTGCCTACCTGTCTGCCTATTGCATGTGTATTTTTATTTATATTATATTACTTTTTACGTACCTAAAGCGAGCAGCGGCCAGTCCAGTATTAGTAACTTGCAAAGTAAGCGCTGTTCTTGTTCGCCGTGTATTGTCCGACACGGCTGTCATTATGCGTCCAGAAGATCTGTTCGTAATATTGTTAAACATAGTTGAAATATACTTTTCGCTACCGACTTGTGATGCGATGCGATGTAAATGTTTAATCTTTATCATCATTACTGAACTAGCCAGATGGGATGGAACTGATTCCGTCCGAAGTTGTCTTGTAAGACTGTGGGAAACTGCTTTATTTAATCAGTGTAAAAAACGGCAGTAATCTACTCCCAAATGTGTCTCTTACCCGACATGGATTAATTGGTTTCCATCAGCACGAGATTCGACGTCGATTTGCGAGTGGTGTGGGCGTCGGTGTGGTATCAACATGTACTGGTCGGAACCGCGTGACGCGAACATAAGACTCTCCATGTTGCCGCCCATCACCGCCCGCGACTCCCGAATAACAACACGACGAGGTATCTAACCCCACACGCACAGTTAATTCCACGTTCTAAGTTAAAGTTATTCTTGATAATAACAAACTTGTTTTACCTTAAATTCTTGAGATACGTTACTCAAAGGCAGATTTGATGAATTATGTTTCATGTTTTTTGTATCCTCAAAAAGGATGTCATCTATGGCTAGCACCAGGAATTCACCAAATTTATCTAAATTACGACGATAACATTAAAATAACGATCCATAAAAATAGTTAGTTTATAATAATTTCAACCCGATAACTTTTCATTTTATTTAAAAAAAATTATCGCAAAACTTTTCTTTTGAATTTGTCAAATAACTCTTTAGGCTCAGAAAACGGTCTCCAACGATACAAAGGACATATCCTTAATATATATTTTTTAAGAGTTCGATTTTATAATAACCTATTAGTGAATCCGTGTTATGATCCGGGTTAGCTATGTTAGTCCCGCGTATTGGTATCAGTAGACAGAGACTTGTTTTGGGCAGTGCGAACTCTTCGTGAGACATCCACTCCGCGGGTCGGTACTGGATACTCATGTCCTGGTTGCTCCACACCGGGTGTTGAGTGCTCACACTAATGTTAAAAAAATAATTCATATTCAATCTTGAATTTATAATCACCTAATCTATAACTAATGTAAGTACAATATACCTAGCTACATCTTCCTTCGTTATATCATTCCAAACAGTTTTTCCTTCCGGTGTACTTAACTTTTCGTACAATTGAATGTTCACGGTATACCACAAATCAGGGTTACCGATTTCATAAACTGCGTATTGCTTTTCATCATTTCTTACTTTTGGATATTCGTTTGTTATATCGGTTGTAGTTTCTTCATCTATTTCGAAAGCATTTTTTGTATAAAATTGATTAAATTTTGTTGACTCCATTTTGTAAGGATCGTAAAATTCATTGATTAAATTTTTATTAAAATTGTCTTGTTGTAGTGTTCCGTATGTTGTATCATCTAATGTTGGAATGTCGTAGTTGCTCTCTTGTTTGTCGTTGAAAGAAAATCCTCGATTTCCTCTTTTTCTCATACTGAGCTGACGCCGTTTTTTAAAAATATCCCGCGTATCTCTATCTTGGAAAGGAATTTGATTGTAATCGTGTCTATTCCAATACGAAATTTGATCCGCGTCGAAATATTCTGCAGATGATGGTATCTTTTGTCGTTTTACTTGTTTAGACATTGGTGTACTTTTACAATCACCCCGACAAACAAAATTAGGATCTGGAGAATTGATAAAAAAAAATAAAACAGCAGTATTTAAAAAAAAACTTTTTGGAAAATCTTAAAAAAAATTGTAGTCAAGTTATGCATATTAAATCTATGGTAAACCAGTAGTTGAGACTCGTCACACAGAGCGCTTCGAGAAAAACCGGTAACCGGTAGATCGCATTGCCGCCGTTGACAGGACGAGGTGCAGGGAGGGGGAAACGACCGGCCGGCGGCGCGACGGGGGAACGGAACGAACACGCGCGAGGCGTAGCGAGGCAATGCGAGGCCGGTCACCCCACGATAGTGTGTCGCCAAGCGATTTGTCACATGTATAGCGTATTGTAGTTATTATTATAATTTTTATAGTTTCATTCATGGAAAGTTTCATAGAAGGTGTCCGTCTACATCCGTGTCTCTGGAACCCATTACACCCAGATTATAGAGAGATGCACGTAAAGGACAATGCTTGGCGTCGCGTGGTGAAACATTTCAACAACGAGTCTATAATCCCTAACAGTAAGTGACTGCACAATGATATATAACAATATGTTATTTGTATTAATGCAAATACGATTTCTCTCTATGTTATATTACGTTTTATTTGAAAACGAACAGTAATTATTCAGTCCGGACTTGGCCATGAAATGAGCAAATGAAAGAAATACATACTTCAAATGACAACTGTAAGCTGAGCCAAACGTAAAAATAATTACCAGCGTTGTTATATTTAAAAAAAAACTATTTAATTTCAATGCAAAGCGTGGATGAAGAGTGAAACGGACATAATTTTTAGAAAAACATTTCTGTAGTCTCAGCCTACCTGACCATTGATGCGGAGCGGAGCGAGGGATAGACGGCGAGTGGGGGTAAAACGTAGGGTATGGTCGTGTTGCGGAATGTGCAGCTCAAGCCCATGCAATTATTATTTAGAAATTAGAAGTCAGTTTTCTGGCGTTTCTCAAGTCCGTTTTCCGAAATTAAGAGACTTACCCAGGGTTTCTGAGACCAAAATCCCAATTTAACATATATTATCTCTGTTATGTTAAAGATGAAAGACAGGGATGACGATATGTTATATACAACAAATTCTCTGTATACAGAGAATTTGTTTTAAAAAACCAACGCTTAATATAGCTCACAAGTCGTAAGATAAGTCTTATTCTTTAACAAAACGGAGCGGAGCTAAGGTATGCCTGGTATTCGTGCAGCTGCCTGCGTGCGGCTTCACTCCTTGCGAAAAAGCCTCTCGCACCTCGTTTCTCAGTTCGTGAAAATAATTCGCTTTTCGGCTCCACATTACACTTTTGTGACACATTCACCTTCGGTTCCAATGTGTTATAATTTTTTAGCTTTTTAACTATTTTATTTTCAGTACAAGTTGCAAAAATGGAATGGAAGAAACTTCGCGATAACCATAGAGATGCACTCAAGCGAGCAAAATTGGGCAAAAATAAGCTCCTCCCAGCGCATATCACCACTTGGAAGTACGCTAAGATAATGCAGTTTCTCGAGCCGCACATGAAATACAGAATTACTGAGAACATAGAAATAGAAAACTTACTGCCGGGATCCAGTACAAAAAAGAGTGATCAATGTTTCACAACAGATGTCGAAGACGATATTAAGCCAACTTGTCCTAAGAAACGACGCCACATAGAAAATACAAGTGAAGTTACAAAAGACACAGATGCACTAGAATCGTTTTATAATTGTATCTTGAAGAGTACAAAAGTGATGCCTCCCTGGATGCAAACGCAAGTGAAGAAAAAAATATTTGCAATCATCATCGAGGCGGAAGAAACGCTCGCAAAGCAACATAGCGCTAATCCGAGCCGCGACACGGCTGAAGTGACAACTGAACATAGTGAGACTGACGAAAACCCGGAGCCAAAAATAAAAATTGAAGTTTGCTCAGACGAGGTCTAATACTACGACGACCAAGAAGATGTTTATTTTCAGTATTATTTGATACCTTAATTAGCAAGTGGTTTACCTATAAGTGAATAAACCATATCAGTGGGAAAAGATAAATGCATTCTCAGACTTTTATCAAGGAAGAGGGAAGATAAGAGAGGAGACAAGAAAATATATTTCGACCAAATCACTACTTAACATCAAGTGGGATCGTGGTTAAGCACTGGCTTATTCTTTGTAAAAAAAAAAAGGAGACAAGAAGGAAAATGAACAGCTGATGCTGGTTCTTCTGCTTAAAACTGCGTAAAACTAGTAATTGTTAACATTACCTTGTAAATACGAAGGTACAGTGGAAATATCGTCGATAGTCATATTTGGAAAAGGATGCACTCGTTTTTTTCGCTCCAACGTGTGCACTGTTTGATATTTGTAACTATCTGAACTATGGACTATCGTTTTAGAGTCATGTACTCGGCTCTGTAAAAATACATATTTTTGCATGGCCTTACTTATGTCGGTACAAAAATTAGTTGGAAGTTTTAAACAACCGAAAGGAACAAACCTTTTGAAACGAGGTTTTTTTCACATTTTGTGTTGTGCTCAAAAAAGAATCAAGAAAAACAGCTACTCCTTACTGCAAACACTAATGAATATACTGCATTCGAAATTTATACTTTCGTTAAATACTTACGTTTTTGCTCTTTTTACGTAGCGCCTGTTCACCTTCTGTATTTGATAATATACCGCTCACAGTCTGAAAAGATAATTTATTTTAAACACAAATAGGGATACTGCCATGTAAAGATTGCGTTGAGCAGATTAAATCTAAAATAATTAAATAAAAACTTTGTGGTGCGTTTTAGTATCATTGTATAATTGTTACTTTATATGAGGTTAATAAAGAAAGCAGTTTTGGACGCCGTGTTAAATTTCATTTTATTTCCTGTCATTAAACGGAGGGTATTTTTAAGGCTGAATGTTTATGATAGCAAAGTGCATAAAATTTTTATAAAAAAATATAAGAGGTGCTAAAAACCCTTACGTCTATCCTATGTATCTTGTAGGCCTGTACCGGCGCCTCTCGTCGTAATCTCAACACGAACGGGTCGAGTAAGCGCACCCGCTTTCTTTTCGAACCATCAAACACGTGCTCAATTGGTATGTATTCGTCGCCGGAACTTGTCTAAAATTCACATCTAGGACTTTATTCCATAGAAATACTTTTATTGATCACTACGAATTGACACAGTCCTTCTCATCAAACTTTATAGCATATTTAAATTTTATCGGTCCTTATGTCGACTCGACTAGACACCGCGACTTCCACGCGTTGATTACGTATGAACGCATCTCCACTAAGTTCCAAACCATAACTTTTTTATGTATACGAACTACATTAAATACTGAACTTAAAAACTAACTCCAGGTTCGCTTGTCATTTTCACAGTAAGAGCCAATTTCTTTTTACATTCTCGTAAATTGTTATGTTTGAAAAGTTCTTCACGTTGGAATCGGGCGTTGTCGCTATCGTCAGACGTGCCTTTTCTATTCTGTGAATATTTTATTGTTAAAATATTATATTAAATATGTGCTTAAGTGTTTCCAATTTTGTTAGGGACTTAATTTCATGGAAAGTATATTAAAGAGGTTAATAAAATTCCCATAAGCCATCATCAATTCCTCGCGCCCATCGTCGCTTTCTGCATCCAGCAACTGCGTTATTTAAATAAGTACTCATAATTATAATTACAATCTACAAACTCCTAACAGACACTACACTAATGGTATTTTAAGTGCACCAACAGCTTACATTAGGTTCACAATCAATAAATACAGCCCGGACTTCAACTTGGGAGCGCTGAGCATCCATGTCGCAATTTAATGCGGACAGTAATAACATGTACAGTAATATCCCTGCAAATATAAGATCCTTCTAAAAAATAAACAACAAATTGTTGAGTCAGTGATTAAAAACTTACTAAAATAAAAGCTACATTTAATTAAATAACTTTTCAATAACACAGTGATCATATTGAAAATAACACTCCAGCTGGCTTTTCAAAACAATTCATCGACATAGTCGTCAATTCATTTGACATTGTCAACAGATCCAACCAAAATTGTGTTATTTATACCTCTATATATCTATGGTTATTAATATAGCGACAGTCAGCGAATTTTTGTATTTCTGAAAACTGACGTTTTTCCCTTTTTAGTTTCCCAAATTAGAATCTGGATTTGCATCCTGAATCGCCCCGGACTTGCCTCTTAATTAGAAATATTTTTTGCATGTTTTAAGCTGAAACTCATTCGTGTAACTCTCGGTTTCGACGATTACATATGTCTTCCTCCCTTTTGCCAAGGAAAACGGCCCATCCATTCTTACAATATGCATTATTAAAAGTGTCACATTATTGGTATTCTGAGGGCCTAGCGCGAAAAGCGAGAAAGTGCTTACTAAAATCTTGTATAAAAAGAAAAGAAGGATATGTATGAAAATAAAAGTTCCAATTGCCTTAATTATTTATTCTGTTACTTGATTAAAATTGTTCACAAACTTGCACAAATTAAATGAGAAACGGAAATACTCTTTATTTCTGTCAATAATTTAATACATTCCATAAATTAGAGAACAATAACAGATTTATAAAAAATATCGAACGAGCAATCATCCCTTTCTCATTCTAAATGTGAGAATTATTTTAAATGACCTAACATATTCGTAATGAACAACACTAGAAAAAAGCAGATGAAATAGAATCAGAGAAGATATTACAGTACAAGTACTAGTAGTAGTTTGAAAATACCCACTACAAGTTGAAATAAAATTCTGGTAATTTTAACATAGATTTAGAAGTTTTTAAAAACATGTCTTTTATGTATTTTAATAAGTACTTGATCAACCAGCCAATTCAAATAGATTGTTTAGAATCCAAATTGAAATATGCATCAATTATTTCCAAATATTCGTAAGTTTTAAACTGAATCTAGTGATATATATAAATAATAGATGAAGCTGTCGTCGCTACAAATGCAGTGCACGCGCTATGACCTAGATTATAAAAAGACCTGATCAATTTTATCACTTATAATAATCACAATATTTATTCAAACTTGCAATTAACTTTACAATTACCAACAACATTATAAAACAATTATATTGATCAGATCTCTTGATGACATGATAACTTACAATTACAGCAAATAAAAACAAAATTAAATAAAACAAAATAGGGAAATTATATGACCACAATTGGAAATGTTAGTGGCTTTTTGACCTTAATTACTAAATGTATACCTAGAGCAAAATAACTATACAGCTCCAAAATTTTCATCCGCTTAAACCATACTGGTTACTGACCAGATGGTAAAATAAAAAAAATGGTACAATTTTTAATAATGCGATAGCGCGAGTTGTGAAGTCCTATATGAAGATTGTCTATGCGACTAAAAATGATAAAGAATACTTCGAGTCCTTACGGTGAATTTCCACTACCTTAGCACTTTTATTAAAAATATTGTTGATAATTTTTTTCCAAAGATAATGAGAGGAATAAATTCTTATCTAAGTGCGTCGATAGTGGACATTCACAGTTATATCACTCACACCACCACAAATCGGACATTGGCCTTCGCACACGCTCGCGCGCTTTTTTATAACTATATCTAAATACAAGTCAAGTTTTCGATTGATAGCATTCTCATTTCATAAATCATACTTAAGTCAGGAACTATATCTATATGTTTCAATTTTAATGTTCCAATATTGAAACGTTCATTAAACTTACTGGTTCTAATTATAGATTACTTTTATAGTTACAAAAACTCTTTTGGTATGATTTTTATAACTGACATACTTTAATAAAAAAAATAATTCGTCAAATCATCACAAAATTGTTATAAATTATAATTTAAAATCAAGATACAAATAAATTTTATGTAACTTTGACTATTTACAAAGTAATAGAATTGAACACTATCAATCATTTACTTAGGGTTTCATGAATATTTTAATAATTATATTTCTTAGGAAATTGTCTAACATTTTATGATTCATTATCCATCGATGAGCAAGTAGCAGTTTTACTGGTCTGAAAAAATAAGTATTATGTAATTACTGTACATACGTTTTACTTGAGGTAACAAAAATTAAATATCACTCAAGAAGTCAAGCATTACATTGGTTGGTCACTTTATGTTTGAAAGCATTGTTTGAGGTTGTGTATTACTTTATGTAGCTGTCTTACCTCGCAACTGTCGTAGAAATAAACGGCTGTTTCGTTGTCGGGGAAGTTTATTGTGAAAGTCTTGTTAACATCATCACCCATACCAGACCACGAGCATGAGTCACCATTGAGCTAGAGAAAGAAAAATATTAATATGAAGGAAATGGCATTGTGCAGTTCCATAAATGTTCTATTACTTATAATCGACTTGTTTAAACTGTTATATCGTTTTTTATTTAAGTTTAGCCGTAGAAAACACAATTATTTTACCACGAATTCGGTGTCAATAAATATGAGCGTATCGGCGAGCACTTCGCCAGTGTTCATGTCAGTGACGAGGATCTTGGGCGAATACAAGTTCTGGTCGAACAGCACTTGTATGTTGGCCTGCGCGCAACTTTCCCGGTTGCTGCCTTTTTCTACTATTGCTTCACCTTCACATGAAAAATATATCCCTGATTCATCTTCTTCTTCCTGAAATAAAATAAAAATAATTAAATTCTTGCTGAAATACAAAAATAATCAATTTCTGAAGAACATAGACTAATGTTTAATACCTCATTGTATTCATCGGAGTCATCATTTTGGTAATGCTCGTAATCCTCATCCTCTTCCCTGTAGTCATTTCCTTCGTCTTCTTCTACACAATAACCTTCTTCAACCTCTTCAAAGTGGACCTGCCTAGTCTCCATGACAGGTTGTTTGGTAGTTTCACTGGCAGCGGAAGCATCTTTGTCTTCTTGGATACTTGTAACAGCCAAATTCTCTGCCACCTTTGCCTTATCCTCAGCCTGAGGGACGTTGGTCACTTCTAATGGAACAGATTTTCCTTTTGCTTCTGCTGTTTCTTTTTCTTTTCTTATCGCCTCCGCTGCCGCGGCTTGTAATGACTGAAATGAGAGTTTACAATGATTTCTGTAGAAAATTGTATGTGAATGTTAATTTCATTGACAACATTTATGTTTATTACTCACCC
Organism: Papilio xuthus; assembly: GCF_000836235.2. Classification (NCBI taxonomy): domain Eukaryota; kingdom Metazoa; phylum Arthropoda; class Insecta; order Lepidoptera; family Papilionidae; genus Papilio; species Papilio xuthus. The sequence goes on from NW_013530969.1 coordinate 1,671,457, forward strand.
GAACACATTCAACAACTTTGTCGTGGAAATTAGTAGCGATAACAGGCGTTTTGAATCTCACGGCTAACATCTCCTGCTCGCCGGCTGCATTCTCTTCGCCGTAGTTCATTCCGGCCCAGGTCCAGGCGCGGTTTGAGTTCTTCATAGGCAATAATTGTAGGTCCATGAACAGCAACATGTTGAGTACCAATTTATGTACCTGTTAATATACAATAAATATAAATACAGATCAAAAACTTGTACATAGTACGGGATTTGCTAAATGACTAATTAATTTTAAATTATCTAGTATGAATGTATAAAAAGCATATTAAAGTTACCTGTTCTCGTCGAAGTAGGAGGCGATAAGTCATTTGTTTAGGATGAAATAGTACTTTGATCTCGCCGACGCCACGCTCTTTCCACTCTCGACCTTTTTCGTCATATCTAAATAATTTACAACGTTCACCAAACAGCTTTACCTAAAATCATTTTTTATTAGTTTATTATACAATTGTATAAGATGAAAAGTAAAACATATATTAAAAGTTTTTCATGTGTTTTGTACATAAAAATTGGGACATACCTCGTCTTCTTCGCCTGTAGATACAACAATTTTAGCTGGCAATGGAACAATGGGCTCGTAATGAGGATCATACTCGTCTACGACGGCCCCTTCAGCATCACCCTCTACACTATCTTGTGATCTATCTTTATTCACTTTACTGGTAAACAATTGCTGGCCAGCTCCTTCCCATTTGAAATCTGCACTCTCTGAAAAAAAAAATTAAATAGTTATAGTAGTAGAATACAAAAATTATATGAAGAAAAAATCTTAAAAATTATCTTACGTTGAATATTAAATCCAGAGGCATTTGAAGATAATGTGGCAAATGACAAGTCATTATCAATTTTTAAAGGTCCTGTCACCGTATTCTCTTTGTCATCTTTAGATGCAGCATTCTCTTTTGTTTGAGGTTCTGCCACGGCTGCTATTTGACTGATATTCTCTTTAGGTTTGGAGCCAATTGCCACAGGTTCATTTGAAACTTTTCCGAAAATACTACTAAATGTTTGACCTTGAGTACTGAAAGGACTAAACTGGCCCAATTTTGGAGAATCACTCTTTAAAGCAGCTGGACCAAATAAACTTCCTTGATTCATTCCACTGAAGAGGTTAATGGGCTTTTGATCATCTCCAAAGACAGATTTGATTTCAGTATTTTTTTGGAACATGTCCTTCTTATTACTTGACAAATCAAATATTGATTTATTACTAGATACTCCTGCAGATGCGTTTATCGGTTTTGTATCAACTTCTGTATCTTTGTTTTCTAAAGATGTATTAATTTTAACTGTATCTAATTTCGGTGGAGCTAAAATAGATTTTTTCGTAACTGATGATGGCTGAGGACAAAAAATATTTGTAGCTCCAAATGTCAATTTCTGTTCAGATAAACCAGAGCTAGACTTGTCAGTTAGATTATTGTCTTTGCTTGTACTACTTGTATTAACAATGTTGGAACCAATCGCTCCTAAGGGAGTACGGAAAATAGAAACATCAGCTGTTTCATTAGAGTTGTTTGGAGTCCCATAAGACGAATTCGTTGGACTTTGTTTGGAACCCTTAACAGGAGTGGAAATGTTGGTTCCCGAAGCCCCAACAGCAGTGTTAGATACCATTGTAGTTGTAGAATTACATGTTGCTTCACTTGCAACATCTTCGTCGCTACAACCTCGACATCCTTGACATGGGGGCTTACTTTTGTAAGTGTAAAAATTTTCAGGGAGTTTAAGCTCTTTAGCTTTTTGCTTGTCTTCATTGGATGCCTGTATTTCACTTACGAAAACAACGTCGTCAGTGTCCTTCTTAGAACTATTGCATTCGGCTTCAGAAATTCTAGCAATGTCTAGAGCTGTCTTGAATTTCACTACATTTTCGGGGTTTGGAAACTTAATGCAAAAGTTTTCTATGCGTGATTCGCCTTCGCTACAGTCGTTAATAGTTAAATGCAAGGTTTTTTCATCTCTTACCTTGCATTCAATTTCTGGCGTTATGTTATGATTAATGTAAACAGTCGAATTTTTGTCATGGCGCACTATTCTGAAAATATTAATTAAAATATTATATAATTTGTAATTCATATGCATAGCTTAAAGCTAACCATAAATGTGTTGAATGGTGATTTGCATTGAATATGCAGTGACTAGCTGTGCCTGTGTCTTCTACTTCGACAAATATTGTCATTGGATAGCATTTCCCTATTGTTTATTTACATTCTTGAGGTTAAAAATGTTTAATTTATTTATATCGAATAAACAGACCAAAATATAAGTTTCAACATTCTTTTTCAAAAACTGACGATACTTCAATACAAATGTTCACTGCCTTACAACCCTTTTTGACATTAAAAAGTAGCCTTTCTCTGGCTCTAAATTATCTTTGTACCAAATTTCATTTAAATCAGTTCAGTAGTTTAGGCGTGAAAGCGCGACAGAGTTACTTTCATATTTGAAATATTAAATGTAAAGATCATTTTTTACAGCACAAGTAAGATATATAAAGGTTACCTTAATTTATTGTTCTCTTTACACTTGAATATTTCGACTATGCCAGCTCCATCTTTTTCCAAATTACCAGAAATGAACTTGAACAACAGGCCCCTTTGTCCAAATATTGAAATCCCATTTTCTTCTTCATTAACATTGCCAACCTGAAATTATTGAATCAATGTTAAGTATGATTACAATAATACATTCACAGATTAACTAAATAAGCTTCATTGTAGAACTTACCGCTTTCGAAATACTTAATGGGTTTAACATAGGTTTTGCTTCTTCTACAGATCCAAATTTATTTTTCTCAACATCTTTAGATTTATCTTCACTTTGCAGAGGTTTGTAGGTAAATCCAAAACCTTTTACGACATTTGTTTCATTTTCATTGGTTTTTGAAGCAGAAAAAACTTTGGGATCATTATTTTTAATGGAAAAATTTAAAGGCTGTTCTTTTTCAACTGACTTCGATGCACCGAACACGTTAGTATTCGTCTTTTGGTCCCCAAAAGAAATCACACTAGGAATGCCAAAGGTAAATTTTTGTGTGGTATTTGTGCTAAACAAATTTGTTTCACTTTTTACAGCCTCATCATTTAAATTATGAGAAATACCAAAAGTAAATTTGGGACTTGAAACATTGTTTGAAAATATTGATTTTTTATTCGGATCAAATAATTTGTTTTCTTTAGGTACAGCATTCTGATATCTGGGTTTGTTACACGCGCTACATTCAGTGACGTCGCTATTGTTTCTTACCAAACACATCTCACATTCCCATGAACCTTCCTTAGGTTTAAATTTATCTCCCCAACCAGAAAGAGCATTATTTGTCTTGGGCATAACAAAGGTATATTGATTATCAGTTTTAGAATCTGGTTTGGGAACGGAATTTGATGTGGGTTCTTTTGGAGTATTACAAGCGCAACATACTGCTACATCTGGTTTATTCTGGATGTAACAAGTTTTACATTCCCAACAGCCAGCTTTAGGTTTAAACTTATCACCCCAACTAGATGATGTATCAATTTGAGGTTGGTTTATTTTATCGCCGTTGGTTTGATTAATTTGTTTATCTTCATTCTTTCCTTCTTTAGGTGCTTTTGAATCATCAATTATAGAAAGTGCTGATGTGACAGCTTTTAGAAATTCATCACAAATTTGTACCGTTTTGAATCGCAAACAGAAAGTTTCAGCGACTAATTCTCCCTCTGAGAAGTCTTTGGCGCACCATGTTACGGCTTTATCCATATTTGGCATTTTCTGGAAAGTCATTTCTTTACTAATAGCATGATTACAACACACTTTCATTATTTGTTCTCTTCTCATTAATAGACGAATCTTTTGATTATTGTCTTTGTGCATCAATAATTTTATATTTCCAAGACCTCGTTCTTTCCATTCTTTGGCTGATGAATCATATCGTAATAATTTTGCACGGTGTTCAAATAAAATAATTTCATCTTCCTCGCCAGTTTTTTGATCAATTAAAGCGGGTAAAGGTACCACAGGTTTGAAATCAACTGCAGGTTCAAATTCTTCAACAGTATCGGAAGTATTCAATTTATTACTTTTTTCGGTATGTTGCTGATTTTGAGCAACTGAATCAATTTGTTTTGTTGTAGTACTAAACAAGTTTGAAAACTGTGTGCTGGTGTTGGGTTTAAATGACAATGTACTAAAAACATTACTTTTTGATGTTTGTGCGGTCGTAGGTGTCTCACTCGAAGTCACATTACTGATAGTTTTAAAAGATGGTGTAGTCGAAAATGTAAAACCACCAACAACGGTTTTATTTTGATCCAAATCAACTTTGGTACCCTGTAAATTTTCAAGTACTTTTTGATTTTCATGTAGGGTACTTTTCGAAGAAGTTATAGCTTCTTGTCGAGCCTTTTCAAATGTGTCGTAAAACTGTTTCGCAATTTCAGCAGTTTTGAATCTTATACAGAATTTTTCAAATATAACAGTTTCTTCGGCAAAATCGTTTGCAACCCAAAAGTAAGCTTTCGTCTCATTCATCATTGGTTTAATTTCCATTTCAGGCAAAATGATGTGATTAGCACAAATTTTATGAATTTGTTCTCTTCTCATTAGTACTCTGACTTTGCCAGTCTTATTATGCTGCAATAATTTCATTTCACCTAGACCCCTTTCTTTCCATTGCTTATCAACAAATCTGAATAATTTGGCTCTCGCGCTGAATATTACAACTTCATCTTCTTCTCCGGTTGTCACCTTTACCTCTGCTGGTAAAGGTATGATTGGTTTAAAGTCGGGGCAGGGATCATAATTCTCTACTGATGTATTACTTTTTTCTGATAATGTTCGAGATTTGTTAAGAGTAATATTAGGCGATGAATCAAACGCAGCACCGCTGACTACATTGGAATTGTCTTGTGAAGAGCTATTGAACAGACTAGTAGATTGAGTATCGGCAAATATGGATGGATTCCAAAGGGTAGAAGAATTTGTAGTGACAATTTGTTTATTCAACCCTTGCATAAAACCAAGCTTTGGGGGTGATACAGTCTTACTTTCAGTAGTAGTTGGCAATGGTATCTGATAATTATGAGGACTTCCCTTTATGTGCTGGGGTGGGACTGTTACACTCAATACTGGCGCAGGAATAGCAGCACTGGTAGGTAAAGGATCAGATGAGGTTATAACTACATTCACGGGTAGTGACCGTGAAGGCTCTTTAACATCAACAGAATGGGTTGGTTTTAAAGTAGGAACTGTTGTTGACATAGGTGCTTTGGATACTGAAGTTGTTACGATTGTCGCTGACAACACAGGTACTGTAGACACCATAGGTATCGTCGACACAGATGGTAGTGTAGATGCAGCCGACATATTAGTAGGGATAAGATGGGCATCAAGATACATTTGATCCGGTGTTGGATACACATTAGGATAGTTCATTTGACCTCTAGTAGGATCAAATAATTGCGCTCCAGGCACAGATTGTGGCTGGGTAAATTGAGAATACTGATTGTATAAGCTGTATAAATTTTGCCCATACATATGGTATGGATTAGAAGGAATTGGGAACGGCGGCACAAGTCGTTGCGTAAAGGGTGGCATAACCTGGGATGGTGTAAATGGTATATGCGGTGTGAATGTTGATGTGCTCTCAGTTGATCTATAATTGTCATCCAAATTATACAAGTCATTATCATTTGCCATTGAATCAGAAGATCCTTTCTTCAGCTTAAATACTTCTTTCTTTAACTCAGCTACTTGTTTCTTTAACTCCACAACATCTTTACATTCGTTTCTGCATTCATCTATTTGACCTTTAACTTGATCTAATGATATTTTAAGAAGTTTAAATTGTTCAGTAGTATTTTCTGTATTTAAATGTATAGTGTTTATTATTTGGTTTCCCATTGTATTATTTTCTTTAAACCATACTTTGGTTTGTTCCATGAAGTCATTAATCATTGCATCTCTTTTTTGCAAATTTCTTATGTGTGTTTCAATTCTTTCTAAATACTGATTATCTATCCTATTGTTTTCTAATAATTGCGAGTCTATTGCAGATCGATAATTGGTAATGTTAGCTTGCGATTGATGTTTAGGCGTAGAACTAATATTGCGAAAATGATGGTTAGGACGAATAGAAAACTGATCATTGGTAATCAAGGAAATGTTTTCGTCGGATACATACTTTCCTTCTGTGTTGTTAACATGAGTAGAATAGTCTGGATCAACTTTATTTATACAAGCCTCTATGTCTTCGATCAAATCTTGTGTTTCAGAATATAAGTTGGTACTTTTGAAAGCTTCAGTTTGCTTTAATTTGTCCAAAGCTTTATATGCAAACTGTTTAGATTTCATTAATAATGACATACATTTTGGGTCAGCTCCTGTGTCTTTTGAGTTTGCTATTTCATCTAAAGCAATTCTTTTATATGTTTCGCCTAGATAATAAAAGGCCTTGGGGCTTTTTATATTAGCTAGCAAATCAATAACTTTTTCAAACTCTCCATCTCTAAGATGTATGAGAGCCACATAAAGCTTGCATTCCTCAATTAATGTGTTAAGTTCTTTAGATCCAAGTTCTGGATGTGTATAGTCAAAGATACGTTTTTTAGGTACTTTCACAATAGTATTGTTTTTCAGTTGATTTAAGAGTGGTATAGCTGCTGAGTAATATAGAAATGCTCTCATTTCTAATTTATTGCTTTTTTCTTCTTCAGTTATTGCCTTAGCTTGCTCACTAAAAATCCGACCAAGAATGCATAGAAGCTCCGGATCTAAACCATGATTATCTATACACCTTACTACTTCAATTCCAGCACTTAATGTTGCTCGGATATCGGTTAATTCTGTACCTAGTTCATTTTGACAGAATTTATATGCACAATCCCACCATTTCATTTGTGTAAGACTACAAAGTAAATCAGTAATATTGGCTGGTATAGTGCATGGTTTATCATCAGTAGCATATGATTTTTGATTATGTTTTTGTTTTGCAGTCAATGCAGCGCAGTAAGCAAATGCATAAACATCTATCTTGCTGAGGGCTTCTGGTCCGCTGTTTGTAAAAGTAGGCATTAACATGTCAAAAAGAGTACATTTAAAATCAGATAAATTTTTGTAATTCACTAAAATCCAAACAATATGATGTAAGGAATTTGGATATTCTCTTTGAGCATTGTCATCATAAGCCTCAACTTCACTTCTTCTTGGTAACCTGATTGCAGGAACATGGAATGAATTGGATGTAATATGAGAAGTCTTAATATTTGCTTGGAATTCACTTATTGGATAAAGTTTCTTGTATAGTTTTTCTTTCCATTCAGAGCCAGAACAGTGTTGTGATATTTGATCTAAGAACAGTTGACTTTTATCCTGACAATTTGAAAGTAAATAATGCCCAGACTGTGAACATCTATAGCTACCCTCAATGTACCATCGTTGAACTACCTTTCTTTGTTTTTCTGGTGCATGGAGAAGCCAATTTACATTAGAATCCATTGGAACTGTTTGCCAAGCAATTAGCATTAAGGGATCTGCTAGTCTAATACTTTCTCGCCAGTTTATTTGGTCTTTTTTTGCCTTTTTAAGTAAAAATGTTGCTGTGTGGAAAGCTAACTGGCCTTTGTGATGTTGCAAAAGATAAGAGTGAAACTCTGAATGTCCACTAGGTGCACCAACACGAGCAACATTTTCTATTGCTTGGTCATAATGAAAAAGAAAATAATTACATTCAATCAAGCTCTTTGATGAACCACTGGGTATTTCTGTAAGACTTAGGAGACATAGTCTCTCTTTAACGGTTAGCAAAAGTAATTGGTATAACCAATCTTTTGTGTCAAAAGTGTAATTCTTTAAAACTTGGGAAATTATTTCATACCAGTCATTGTTTAGTGAAAAATAATTGTTATCAAATTCTACACTACAACTGTGTTCAAATGCTTCTTTGATTTGATTAAAATTCAGGTAGTGTTTAAGCAAATGAGCATGAAGGAGTGCTTCCTTTGGCCTTTCCATAAGCTCTGCTTTTAGTAATTTAAGTAATGCTTCTGGGTCTGGGTTAAATTTACTTAAAAGTTTTTCTCTAAGTCGAAAAGTTGTTGTATGTCTTGGGAAAATAGCTTCTGCTTTTTCACACCAATATTTTGCACGTCCAGGATCAATGGTAACATCATCATCAGCAAGCAACTCGCAAACTAAAATAAGGATTCATTTTATTAACCTTCAATCTTTTTCTTTAATATTTCAATCTATTAATAGTGAATCATTGATTAACCAAAGTTTTCGCCAATAAGAACTTTTAGTATTTCAAAGTGAAGGTACATAACCTATATAATTTACCCCCCCATGAGACAGCAAGATATTGCATACATTGAAGTAGTATATAATACAAAGATGATTGAATTATGTATCTAAGATCAGAAATAAAAAAACTATAAATGAAAATTTATGAATAAATAAGAAATCACAATAAAATATAGGAAAGTACTTACTGTCAAGAATGGTACTTGTTTGTGTTGGATCTATATCAAGTGAAATTTTGAATTGCTCAAGAGCTTTTTCTTTTTGTCCTGATTTTTGAAACGCCTGTCCAAGTAGTTTATGCGCGGCGGCATTTTTATCTTTGCATGTAAGGTATTGTTCAACGTATTTTACACAACTTGCATAGTCCCCTACATCGAAATATAACCGAGCGATCGAATATGCACGGCTGTTAAACTGCAAGAAAGCGACACATTAGTAACTTCAATTAAACTAAAATTTAAGCCACAAACGTGTATTTTCTACATACCTCTTTTAGAGACAATTTTGATGTTAACGTTTCCACGTGTTTATCGACGTCCTTTTTAGTTCTATACATTTTTGCGCAATAGTAATGACACGGTTTAAATATATCAATGATATTTCAATGAAAACTAATAGCGTGGATGCAAAATCTACAAACGGTCACAAACTTTGCCTTCATCATTCTAGAGAAGTTGTTACAGCATGAATCTTTTACTAAATAAAAGATTGCCAGCATCGGAACCTATATTCGATCGTCGCGTCTCGCGTCCAGCCGCGTCAACCGTCCGACAAATTCGTGTTAACTTTTTTGAAAAGATTTCACATTAATTCATTAATAATTTAAAATAAAATTGCATCATACAGATGATATTTTACGTACAAGGTAATTTTAAAACTAATTTTGTGTTTTTTAAATAATTAATTTATAAACAGAAACTTAAACATTTCTTTTCTGGTATTCAAATTAGACGTAAAATAACATCTTCAAATAATTAAAAAAGACTTATAAATAAAAATTACAATAATCTGTAAGCTATCAAACTAAAATATCATTGTTTTAAATGTAAATATCTAGTTTTCCATATTAATAGTAATAAAATAAAGTAATATAATTTATTACATAATATAGTAAGATATTATAGTTATTAGTTATTATTTAAAAAAAAGATATCTATATATAGTCTTACTATATTATGTATTTATATAATAAGTTTCAAGAAGAATAAATATATAGGTTTTATTGCGCCAATAGAACAATTTTGCCTGCTATTTTTTATACTCTTTGGTATTTTCTGTTTTAATTTACCTTTCTGGCAACTATTACTAAGAGGCACTATTATATTTTTTGGGTAACACTACAATCAAACAGTGATTAAATGGAATAGACAACGCTATATACACTACATAAATGGATAGGGCAGTGCTTCTAATTACGTTACGTGACAGTTTTTTTGGTCTTATTAATTCGAATATAATATCTCCTAATCAACAATTTAGCTATTCTTTAACTAAGGTTCGAATCCACACCACAGCTGCAACACCCCTACCATCAGCGCCAAAGTGGCGAAATAAAATGAGCACAAAACCGTCGTCTTTCAGCCAGTCCATTTATAGAGATTAGTGATAAAAAAATTTAAAAGATCTTTGGTTGCTGTCACTGTCACTCTGTTGGCATTCCATTCTGTGAGCCAATTTGCCTTGTTTTCTTGTTTTATTATCTTATATTTATTTACTATAACTATAAAACTATCTTTACCAAACTAACTTAAACAGATTCTGAAATATAAGTTGTTATGCCTTCTGTTTCTATGTATGTAAAAGCTAGTAATGTTTTAGTATTTACATTTCTATTCCAATGTAGTTTATTTTTCACATTTCTTTCAGATTCATGTAATTTAGTTTTGTAAAAATGAGTGACTCTGAACTAGCATATGGGTCTTCTCTAACAGTTGACTCAATTAAAGTTATTGCAGAAAGTGTAGGTATTGCAAATCTAGGTGATGATGCAGCAAAAGAATTGGCCGACGATGTTTCATTTCGACTTAAAATAATTGTTCAAGATGCAATGAAGTTTATGCATCATGCTAAGCGACAGAAGCTATCTATAACTGATATAGACAATGGTCTCAAAATTAAAAACATGGAGGTTAATTACTTTCCTTTTTTCTTTTTGTTATAGAAAAACATTCACTCTGAAGAACAATGTCTATGTTCGGACAATTCCAGTTCTAACTGTTAGGTACATAGTCGTCAAATATCTTAGTGGCTTTTAACATCACCCAAATTGCTGCTCAAGAAACAATTTTAAGTGAAGGCAGGCAATGGATGAGATGATAGCCACATGCAGCTTGCCTAAGACCTGCCAAGATATTTTAAGAGAACTATACAAATAGGAGTGCAATTTTCACAACCTGAATTACTTTTAAGATATTTCAATTTTCAGTAAAGTAATTTTAATATATTGTGAAAAAGTTGGCAATAATTATGTACATAGATATTGTCCGAGATATGTTAACATATTATTGTCAATATTAAACAAGTTAACATATTGGTTACATTACATTACAGTGGTACAAAAACTACACTTACAGCTTTTTAGTACCGATTTAAATAAACTGATTTTACGAAATAAATTTATGCAAGAAAACTACATATGAAATTCAATTGTAGGACTCTTGTTATAAACACAATGAATTTTAAGTTATAATCCTAATAAGACATGCATTTGCTATTTTCTGATAATTTTCATTTATTGTTTTAGTGTCAATATGGCTTCATACAACCTGATTCATTACCCTTCCGTTTTGCTTCTGGTGGTGGCAGAGAACTTCATTTTGTGGAAGAAAAGGAAATTGATTTATCAGAAATTCTTTCAACACCACCCCCAAAGATTCCATTGGATGTTTCTGTAAGAGCACATTGGTTAAGTGTTGATGGTGTACAACCTGCAGTTCCAGAAAATCCTCCTCCACTATCTAAAGAAGCTCAGAAGCTTGAGTCTGTTGATCCCATTACAAAATTAAGCAAGCCCAGTAATAAAGATGCGGCAGGTATGTATAATTATTAAATAGTTCACATTTTATATTTATTACATTTAAATATATTAAATTTATTACATTAATTATTTATGTTTATTCTAAATAATTAAACAATATTATATCCTTTAAATCTTTTAACCAAAATGGAAGGCTTGCATTTCATTAATTTAATATTTAACTTTAACATTCAGGTAAACCTGTGTGTGGAAAAGCAGCTCGATTGAAAGCTTCAGAATCCGTACATGTAAAACAACTTGCTACTCATGAATTAAGTGTTGAACAACAACTTTACTATAAAGAAATTACGGAAGCCTGCGTTGGGAGTGATGAAGCCAGACGAGCAGTAAGTTGTTTGTATATTGACCATAAAAAATTTTTTAGTTGACATCTATATACAATTAATAAAATTGGAGTGTCTAAGGGTAATATTGAAAAAAAAACATATTTCGAACACATGTTTTATATGCATTATTTATAATGAAAAATAAGTTTTTAAAACCTGTCTATCTGCCCCCGAACCTGGGTTTCTTCCAAGTAATCTTGATTTTAAGGATGTGACTTAGGCTTATTTTAACTTGACTAATTTTTTATTCTGTCCCTGAAGAAATCATGGACAACCACTGGTGTGTATATATTTGGGGTTTAAATATATTCATTTTATTTAATAGGAAGCATTACAATCATTGGCATGTGACCCGGGACTGCATGAGATGTTGCCGAGAATGTGCACTTTCATTTCGGAAGGAGTTAAAGTAAATGTTGTGCAAAATAATCTTGCACTTCTTATATACTTGATGAGAATGGTCAAAGCACTATTGGACAATCAATCCCTCTATTTGGAAAAATATGTAAGTACATATATAATTTTTATATTCTATGTCTTATACTATTTGCGAACCACGATCACATTTTTGTTTATGATTTAAACATTTTTTTACAGTTACATGAACTAATTCCTTCAGTGTCAACATGCATTGTATCACGGCAACTATGCCTGAGACCAGAAATGGATAACCACTGGGCTTTGCGAGATTTTGCAGCACGTCTTATGGCACAAATATGCAAAACTTTTAATACTTCTACTAATAATCTACAAACAAGAGTTACAAGGTAAATTTAAAACATTTGAAAAAGTTAAATATGTGCAGCATTAATTATTTGATGTTTTAAAAAATCTGTATTACCTCAAACCACTTTGTTATTTATAAAAAAAAATTAGATATTTATTCTTTACTCCCATTTTAAGATTATTTGCGAAGGCATTGCAATGTCCTTCTCAAACGAATAATGAAACTGGCAATGGGCCATCTATGGTTACCACTATGAAAGAGTCGGAGAAGACACCTCTTGCATCCCTCTATGGTGCAGTGCAAGGTTTGGCAGAACTCGGACCTGAAGTTGTTAAGGTAAGTAGACGTTTAAGTTGTTTTAATAATTTGAAAGAAATTTCACTATTAATTTTCAAAACTACTGAAATAAATTTTTATACTTTTTGACTTTTATGACGACTATAAAATATTTCTTAGCTTTGATTTGCTTCTGTTTGAGTAAAAGTTGCTTAGGTTTCTATGTTGTATAGTAGTAGTACTTTGTTAGGTGTTCATTCTGCCGCGCGTGCGTTGGCTGGGCGAGCGCGTGGAGGGCGCGCTGAGCGGCATAGGAGGCGCGGACCGTCTCGCGGCCGGCAACCTCAAGCACCAGCTGCTCAAGGTGCTCGCACCAGTCGTGCGTCAGCTGCGCCAGCCGCCGGACGTGCCCGATGACTATAAGTAATGTAGCCAGTTCATTTATATTTACGTATTTTTCATAACGTGATCTTTATTGGCGATAACAACATTGAGAAAATCACTTTTTCTTGCGTAATTTTGTAGACGTGATTATGGGTACCTGGGTCCAAGCCTGCAGCAGATGGTGATCAAGTTGCGCACCACGCCCGCGGCGGGTGGTGGCGGCGGGGCGGTGGCCGTGGTGTCGTGCACGCCGCCCCTCGTGCCGCACGCCCCGCCTGCGCCCGCGCCCTCGCCTTCGCCAGCGCCCCCTCCCGCGCCCTCCAAAGCCGCGGGTAAGTAAAAATACCTATAAATCAGAGTTAACAGCAAAGTGTGCATGATAAATAAAAAGGTTTAAAACATTGCATATCAATGCAATCGCAGAGTGCGTGGCGCGTAACGTGGTGATATCGGCGCCCTCCACCCCGCCCCCGCAGAAGTTCGTCATCGTCTCGCAGCAGAAGGCTCCTCAGGTATTTAAATTGATATTGACTATTACACTTATTAAAATTTCGTCTATTTTATGAGAATTTGTTCATTAAATTTGCAGGTTCAGGTGTCGAGTAGCGGCCACATAGTACATACCTCTCAGCCGACTATAGTGCGCAACCAAAACGTCCAGGTAATGTTTCGCCTGCTTTTTGTTATTTGTTTGTCAGAATTTTTCTTGTGTAGTTGTATTTGGCCTTCTACTATAAGAATGACGGCATGGTAAAATATTTATTCAAACGGGCTTAATGCAACTGGAAAAAAATTCTGCTTTGAATAATTAAGCAAAGCAAGAGCAAATAATTTGCTCAAGGCAATTGTCTGGAAAGGATAAAACCATAGGATCGATGCGGACTGCGGCGATTGTGGGAAAAAAGCTTTCGTAATGCATTGTTCTGAACGTGGAGTGGTAGTGTAGACATAGAGCATGGTTTGCGCAGTCGGTGGTGGTGACCAGCGGTCCGCCGGGCGGCGCGGGCGCAGGTGGGGCCGGCGCGGGCGCGGGAGGCGGGCCGCCGCCGCAGAAGCTGGTTGTTGTGGGCGTGCCGCCGCAGGGCTCCGCCTCCGCCGCACTACCGACGCTCAGCCAGGTATCGTATTCTGTTCAGTAAAGTCTTTTCAATGTTTTCGTGGTGTGTATTGCATTCTGCTACTGTGAGGGAGTGCTGTAGTTTGTAACGATAGCATGTCTAGCGCTATACCATTAAAAACGTTCATAATAAAGACGTGTTTACTACTATGTATTCTTCAAGTATGTATGAATAATTCACTGGAATATAGTAAAAGATGCGGGAATGGTGTTTAATCTTTGTAGAATATACTTAGCTTGTCAAATTTGCGCTAAGGCCCCGGTGTCGGTGATGGCGAAGCCGGTGTTCGTGCGCGCGGGGCAGCCCTCGCAGCCGCCGCCGGAGCTCGACGACCTGTCACACCTCGCGTAGACCACATCGCTGTGACGTCATGGACTCGGCCCCGCCCACTCGCACTCCTATCTATTATTCCACTTATTTAGCAGTAAGGTAATAAATATGTATTTGGACGTGGTTAATTTATGTTTTAGCCCTTTAATCTATGAAAGATTTATTTTTTTGTAAAACATACTATGTGTGTATTTTCTTAATAACGTGACCTTGGCGGATCATGTATTTTATCTTTCTTTCGTAAAAATAAGTCGTGTAGAACTTTCTAGCAAAATTCAAATTATTAATTTCAATGGTTATAAAATAAACAGTTGTTACGCATTGACTAAGATCGACGGAAATCATCGTTTAGAAATAACAGATAACAATTTTTCTTTATTATGTGGGAGGATAAAACTCACTATAGTGTGACGGTGCTATCGAAAATTTACAAATAAAAATGTTTTGCACTATTCAATTATTCCCTAACATAAGAACACCGCATATCAGCATACACATGGTATTGTATGAAACATTTTTTTTAATTAGACGTACATATAATTCTACATAATTCCAGTAATAAGTGATTTTACCAAGCAATATGACTAAACCATTAAAAATAACGTCTGTCCGCTGATTTTGTAATGCAAGTTTTTCGGCAGTAGTATTACAACTGAGAATAAATGAATAAACTGTACCAAATTATCAAAATTTGTTATTTCATTAGATTTAAGAGTAATTGTATCAAATGATTTTCAATAAACGGTCTTTTGTAACATAAATAATTTATTTATCACCTATTAAAACTATAAAATAATACTTACTACCTAACGTATTTTGTCATCCTTTTACCAATAAAATACACTAGTGAAAAGAGATGGTTTGTTTGTGAGAAGCATAATTTAAAAATATAAATTAGATAAAGGTTAAGTGCTAAGTAGAGAGTTCGATACAAGGAGATCATTGTTGCAACACAAAAATAATTGAAGGGTTTAATTGCGCTCACGGGCTCACTGCTCCAGTGGCATGTGAACGGGTAAATAGGCACCGAATCCGCGCATAATAGCCACAATGCTTCACAATGAACGAATGCCCACTCGACTGAATTGATAAGTGGGTTGTGCCGCGCGCGTGGGGAGCGTGCCCGACCGACCGCCCGCCCGCCCGCGCGCTATAACACAAGCTTTATTCAACGCTACTGCTTAAATGGCTACACTTTCATTGTCTCCGAGAGGCTACCTTTCTCATGGATTACATTTTATAAGATACAGAACTTAAATATAGAACTATATAGATGTAGAGTTTACTATCAAATGTAATAAGTTGATAAGTTTTGCATTTTGCCAAAACAAAAACTTGCAAATGTAACGTAACGTATTAATAAATCGGGGACGTATTTCACCGGAATAGCTGTTATATTAGTTTTCAAATCAACATTATTTGAAATTTATTTAGTATAAAAGATAGGGCTTATTATTATCATGAAAGAAAACGTGATGACTATAATTACTATATTCATGTTTTATAAATTATTTTGTCGTCGGATAAGATTTTATAATCTTTGACGGTGAGTTAGTGGCGGGCGGCGCGTCTTCCTGACCACTGGCGAGCGGCGGCGGGCGGCAGGCGGCAGCACTGGCACTCGTGCACCGCGCGGACGCTACTCTCAGCAGTCTGTCGTGTTCTGTCGCAGACAATACCTCATCGACACACGTTCTCTACCAACGCGACTGTTACGTTCTCTACCAACTCTATATTTTCCCGCCAAAAATTTCGCGCTCCCTCGATGTTGTACTATGATTTTTATTAACACTTTTAAAATAGTGATTTTGTTTTCGACCAGTGATTAATTACATTTTTGTGATGCGTTGTTTTTTCGTAATTTTAGTTTTATTCTTTGTGTTTTTACCAAGATCAACTGAGGCGATTCGATGGTTGTAAGTACTGTTTTTTTATATTTGTAAACATAGTTTATGTAAGTTGAAAATGAAGTTGTCTATAATTTACTTATAAAGTATTCAACTTTATATTTTCATAATAACAAAATTAACTTTCCTTGCATTTAAATAAACGTATTTAAGTAGTAATAGTCGAAAAAAAGTAATCCAAGTTAAGATAATTTGAAATGCTTTAAAACCCTAATTAATAAATAAAAAAAGAAGGTGAATCGGACACGCTACATGCATTTAATCTTAATATGAATGAACATTTCTGTACATTTTGAAACAAATATAAGAATAAAAACATTTAGCTAGCTCAAAAACTACTGAATTAATTTAAAAAAATACATCAATATAAAGCTCTATATATAACATAAATGCTATTGTTCTTTGCCTATCTAACCGAGCTGAACTCAGATGGGTACCTAGATCTGCTCATCCGAAGAAAGGTGTTACGTCTTATATGAGATGTCTTAAAACTTAAAAGTAACTAAATAACATTTTTCGACTGAAGTGTGAAATACGTAAAATTTAATACTATTTCATAATATTAGCACCTGCAAATGTATCATCATATTCCTAAGCAGCGAAGAATAAAATCGTTCCATAGTTATAATGGCCTATAAAGTCGCACAAAGAATCGGTCTATTTTAGTTTCAAAGACGATGATTATTTACAAATATTTGAGATGTTTTATTTTTGTTTTGCCTACGTGTCTGGTTTGAAGGGATGTTAATTTGAAACATGAAAGAATTTTTAAAATCGTTTAATTTGTTTGTGCGACTTTTTATCTTGAAAAGCAATTCTAAACCATGTAGCAATTCTTCTCAGAAGTAGGTACTTATAAAAGCTAACTTCTTATAACCAAAGAAAGAGTCACTGGATGAAATTACTATCATAATATATGTTGGATATTGTTTGCAATACCAATTACCAGCCAATGGCTCTCATTTTACATGCCAATTTATCTAAATTATGAATAATATGAAATTAAAGTCGTTTATTTAAATAGAAATAGGTTAATTTATAAATATTTTAAATTACTTACATAATTATTTCTTAATTACTTTTATAACAATTTACTGCAGCACATTCCAAAAGGAAAATATTTTGGAACATAAAATGAATTAAATAGTTTTATAGATCTCAAGTTAGTAATTAAAGTTCTTTGTTGCAAAACAATTTTAACTCAATTAACTTGCATGCTGAAAGAACCTGAATTGTTTAGAATGAAGTATGAGCATGAATCACTTTAAAATGCTTTTTAAAACATCGATTAAAATAGAAAACGATTAAACAAATGTTTTGATTTTTATTTTTAAAGCAAACTTTAACGTTTGTAATCTGCCAGTTTTAAAATTATTAGAGTACAACCAGTCTCTATTAGGCGAAGGGAATGTCTACAAAACATTAATAAAAGATTATGTAAATTGGAACGCCACCACCTGCCGCCACTATTAGAATTTTACAGCACGATAAAAAAGTAGCTATAGGGTAGCGTCGACGCCATCGAGTTATGTGGGATAGATAAAGCTGTTTCTTTCGAGATTCTCTTATGCGCTTCTTTTTTCTTTTTGACCAGAAAGCTAATTTTAAATCATATACCTAAGAGTATGCACAGGAATACTAATTTATAAAACGTAGTTTAAGGACGACCTGTCTTGTTTCAGAATTTTTTTTATTGAATAAAGTTTAAGAAAATGCTTCCTCGATTTGCTTCGGAATAATTATTTAAAATGTGTAGATTTCTACGTGGATAAGTGTTTAAATAATGAATTTTTACATTTACAAATGTGAGCAATTGTAAAAATTATCTAAAACAAGAAGCCAATTAGCGCGAATAGACGAAACTGTGCCCGCCGCCCGCCTCCCGATGCCCGATGCCCGTCCATCGGCACTCCCTAATTGAACATTGCACTAATGAGTTGCGTTGTTCGCTGCATCCCGCAATTATTCGCCCCAGTGATCGCTCGGAAATATATTATATCTAGGAACGAGTTCTTGTACTATCAAATATGACATTAGGTACAATTTGTTACTTTATAGCATTTCGTAATGTTTATATGGCTTAAATTTTTTTCCCTCTTTGAAAAAATATTTTAAAGAAAGGTAGGATTTATATCACAGTATCTTAGCAATGTAGAAAATTCACAGAAAATAGTTTATGTACGATCTTATTTAATAGCTTAGTCAGTCGAGCTACTGTTTTTTTTTAAAACTAAATATTTGTTTTTGAATAATTCAGCTGTGTTAACAATTAATAATAACAATAACAATAAGCACCAACATAGTAAACAATATTACGAAAGTTATTGGCTAAAAATTTACTATATGATTCAATTATAATAAACGCAATTGCAATGGACGTTACATCTGTCGCCTTCAAAACCCCGTTTTGTGCCTACTTTCCGCACCCTGCCTACAAGCGCCCTAGGCTATTGCCTAATTCATACATTTGTACAGACCGGCCCTAGATAGCCCCGTGCTAATAGGCGTGTTTGGAAAAGCAATTAATGGAGGTTTAATTATCATTCATATCAGTTATTGAATTTTCAGTTACAGTATTATATATAAAAATAAAATGAATTCACTCTTTTTTACAAGGTTTAGTGTACAGTTTCCCGTGTTAGTCCTACTCTTTGTTATGAGTTTCATATTTGATTTATTTCCTCTCACTTTACTGCAATAGAGTTATTTCTTGGAAATTATTAATGGATGGAACTAACAGAAAGTCGAATAAACAGACATTATTTAATTTGACCAATGAAGGTGCACGGTGGGTGTGAGTTTTTCAGAGTTTGGTTTACCAATAAACTGGTATTGTATGCGCTTATTTTACTATAATATAATTAAAAATGTCAACTTCTTTGATTTTATAATCGAAATATCAGGAGATTATTTTAATTTCCTAATATTTCTTTTAACTATTCCAGGTAAAAGCTCGAAGCTTGTCTAAGAATATGATTACGACAATAGTCGAATGGCGGGATTCAAACTCACGACATCTCGGATCGGTAATCCGTACCCTTTACCATTAGGCTATTGGCGCTTTTATCCGTAAACTGTTCCTTAATAAGAATTAGTTATTGTTAAAAAATACAAGTGGGTATACAGAATATTCTAGTTAATATTAAGGAAGCCCGTTAATGTCAGTGCTTAATTACGTAATTCATTTTATTTAATCTGTCACCTTCAAAACCCCGTTTTCTGCCTAATTTCCGCACCCTGCCGACAAGTGCCTTAAGCTATTGCCTAATTCATCAACTTAAGATTAATAAGTTGCTGCTCGTCTTATCAGTTTCAAAAATGACCTGCAAATGTGTTTGTAAATAGTACAAATTATAAGGTAAGCATTCACATAACTCATTGTGTTTATAATTAATACTATTTTATTTAACTTTTTGTGTGTACTTATGTTAAGAATATTAAAAAAGTTTGAGTTATGACATTGGCCGGCAAACGGCGGATGATTTATTCCTCACCGAGCGCTCACTGAATTAAACCGGGAGTGCGGTAGTACGGCCCGTTTACAGTTTTGCTCCAGTTAATCTCTCATTTCTTATTTGTAAAACAACTAGAGTCTTCTAAAGATGGAACTAGTCATTGTTTGTAGTATTTTAATCTGTTGTAAAATACTAATTTACACGATTTTCCAATGCCATAATAAAAATATTATATCTAGCAATATTGTTCTACAAACACGCAATTGAAACGATAACAGCTCCGGCATAATATGCAAAAAAAATCTATTTCTTTTATTTCGTTTGGCGAATAAATGGAAAACTTTTAATTAGATTCCTTAATTATTAGGTTCAAACCGATAGGAAGGATAACTAACAGTAAGCCAAACGTTGGTTAAATATTGCAGTAATATAATATTAAAGATTATTATTTAAACAGCTCTAATATCAAAGTGAATCGGTCCCCACACTCGCGGTGCTAATGTATTTCCTGGCGGTCCCTTTGCTCATTGTTGTGTACTCTCAATTGCAACCAGTCGTTACACAAAGTTACACCAACATTTTATCATTGTTAAAGTATTACGTAATTGTTACATAAACTGACGACTGTATTATCATTTCCAAGAACATCTCAATAAGCTTTTCTCTTTGGCATTTTTGTTACAACAAAAACGAGAATTTTGTAAGCAAAATAAAAATACAGCTACACATAAGTAGTGCGCGGTCTAACGTCCCGAATGATATTTCTTTATGTAAGGATAAATGAAACGCGATCCTTAGTCTATTGTATGAAAAGAAAGGATATCCTCGGGACATTCTTTTCGTGTAATTTTCTTATAATAAAGAATTTTCCGTCTTTTGAGATTGAAGCAAAGCGTCGTCGTGTCATTCTTTGGTAAAAGGCGACCTAAGTCATGCCGAGTCGGCGAGGCCGTGTGTGGCAGACCGAAAAAAATAATTTCCCTCGCTCGAGTTCCCACAGTGACTTTTCCAGGCGGCCGTCCCGTGCATCTGGCGGGACCTATTATTAGGGGACGGCTCTTAACGCTTTCTTAGGTATTTTTATATGGCCACCATCTTAGTTTTTACGATTGTGATTTTTATAAAATTCCAAGATCCGTGCTCGGTACCCGCGATTGCGACGCTCACGTTTGCGGCTGAAGGTGAAATACGAGCCACTTTAACGAATTTATTTTATCGTTCCAGCTCGCGCACACAGAACTCGGCGTTTTATATTTTCTATTCTCGTAAATGATATTGAGAAAAATTTCTACAGTAACTAGTTTTCAAGACTTATTAAAGTCAATCCCACTTACGAACAAAGACATGTGTACAATTTTAATTTAATAAAAAGTTGAAATACGTAACGAAATAAAAATATATTTATAAATATATTAAAGTTAAAGTTTTAAAAATTATTAAGAAAAATTACAGTCTTACGTAGTTGAGTATCGTCTGCCACTGAATTACGCTTGCAATGCTACATATATGCAAACAAAACAAAAATTAGTATGCATCAGAAATGGAACGTCAATTTCTTTGTTCCAGTTTCCGTTATATTTTCCCAAGGGGAATTTTTGTTTTATTGTGACGTTGCATCGCGTTCTATGTACGCTTGTATTGTTATTCTTGAAATGAATTCAAGATTTTAAATTATATAAAATAAATTTTAAAGCTGTAATAATAGCTAATTTTATTTAAATTGGTACACAACAATTTAAAGATGTTAAAATGTTTGAAGGTGGTTTTAATTCAAGCCTAAGAACTATACTAAAATACTATACTATCCTAAAATTTCGGTACCGTTGACTTGCCTTGAAAGTAAAGCCTTTCAAAGGGGTAACTTAACGGATTTGCGATCTTTTGAAAAAAAAACACAAGCAAAGATTTGTGTAGAACGCGGTTATCGGAGCACATCGATCGATTACTATAAATAGTACATCGTTTCATTCGACTGGCTTATCGACCTAGGGAAAGCGTTGTAATTAATCTTGCGACTAATGTATGTTACTGAGGATTCATTCTTAGGCGTTATGTTATGCATTTCTTTTTGTTCGCGGAATGGGTGTCGTGGAGAACAAGTGCAATAAGGCGTGTTCGCTCGATTCATTTGATCTGACACAAATTTATCAGCGCCTCAGAGCCCTTTATTTACGCCGCCGACAGCGACGTTCACTTTGTCCTGACAAATTCATAAATTACCGACATCCTCACGCGAGCTCGCATTTAGTCACCGATTTCTTGTCCGCCCGTATCGACGGATGTTTTTTTTTTGTAATTGTATTTAGTCTTCAATGACGGACTTTTTTTTGTTTTGTTCAAATGAATCGTATGTTTAAATGAAAACAATTGTTTTATATTTTATTACGTATCTGTTCGTTATCGAATAAAGATATTTTAGTTGACGATTGGGATCAAACAACATCCGTAAATAGTTAACATAGTAAGTATACTAGCTTTTGCTCGCGATTTTTCCGCATAAAATTTAAACTAAAACTTACATCCTATGTGTCGTTTCAGGATAAACTATATCTACGCAAAATTTCATAGTGATCTGTTGAGACTTTCGGATGTACCTTCTGACAAACATTCATGTTGACATTCGCATTTATATTAAGAATTAAGAGAATACTGACTTTTGTTTTTTAATATTATTACGGTATATATTTACTGTAAGAAAGCTGTGTTTTTTTTAAATTAATACATAAATAAATACGTACTCTATCAATCCACCTAACGAATATAGAGCTTTTTCTCTTTTCCGTCTATGTATTGAATGACACGCATTTCGAAGCGTCAAAGGCGGTATTACAGTTAATAGCGACATTTGTAAAGGAATGCTGCATGCAAATATAACACACGTGCCATGTCCTGCGCTCTTTGAACTTGCATCTTAGAAAGAATTTTAAACGTGACCACGACTGCCTCTAACGCAAAAGCTGCTAATGCATTGAAGCTCTATGTCGCTGTTCTGTTTAAATCCCAACAGCCTTATTTCCATTCCCGTATGTTTTACTTGACGCTTTTCTTGTTTAAAGTAGAGTAAAAGTTAAGTAACTACACTAATTTAAGCATGCAGAAAAATTACTATTCACCTAACCGCAAAATGGCAACTTCCGTAAATTTATTGAATTTAATTTTCTTGCAAAGCAAAATGCTAATGTACAGCGGTCTTTAAAAAGATAGGGCACGTCGTCAGTGGAACTTTCACCCCTGAGGGTAAACCGCGGTTACCTGGCGAGAGCTGACACCACTTGCACGGCTTCAACCCGCACCGGCCGCGCGTATGTTACCTCAATATAATATTCATGTTCGCTTTATTAAAGCTCGCAGAATTTTTATGGTTCCCCACTATCGCAATATTGGGGTTCTGTCATAGCCATTCTGAAGTGCACGTATATATTTGCAAGCATTTGTTGTTTTGTAAAGAAGCGTGGCAAAAAAAATAAAAGGTTGTAGGCAACAGACAAGTACTCTCAACAATGTTTTATTGGAAAAGAAGTGTATAATTTCGAACTCTGAAAGACACACAGTCGTTTCTAAACCAACTTCGTATATAAATAAGTATACACGATGCATACAGCTGTTAGCATCTTGCAATATATTACGGCGGCGTAAATCAAAGGGGCTTAGCATACTTCCAATAAAAACTTTTACTCTATCTTTTTGGAATTCTATTACTTATATTTTATGTCGATTGAGATTTAAAAAAATGCATATTCTCAATCTTTAAACGCCAATTAAATAAGAACATCCTACGTTTAAAAAAATAACTGGCCGAATCTAATATATGTGCTCAGGCTAAATTCCGTATTAGTTAAAAGTCAACAACAAAGCATGAAACCAAAAAATTAAACATTATTTTATAAAGCAATCATGACTAAACAAGCATTTAAAATTAAAAAGGCAATTCATCTTCTAACCCCCATGTTACTGTGCAGCTTTTCTTAACAGTGACTGAGGCAATTAAATATATTATCCGAAGAAATCTCAATTTGTTACAATCAGGAACAGGGGTGGGAGTAGCGGCGGCTGACTGTGACTCTTCTTGCGCCATTGAGCAGCGAACAATGATACAGTAATAATGAACCATTCGACACAGCCACTTACACGAGCTCTCTTAATGAGCGGTATTAATCTATGCCGCTGTTTACTTTAATGAGCAACGCTTTCTGTAACTGCTACTGTCTTGAATTAAAAATAAATA
>NW_013530969.1:1695762-1786148 GCF_000836235.2 Papilio xuthus
AGTATGTGACCGTACTAATAAATTTTATTGCCACCTAAGTATAATTTTCCATGAATATTCGAATCACGCGCCAGGAAAAGCCATTTCGTTTTGAATGTAGGTAAAGGCACGCCGAGTGGGAAGTCGGAATAATTGAAACAAATGTAAGGATTACTCAACAAATTGTTCAATACAAGGACGATTTATCTAAGTCGCCGGACGGTTGTTCATTTTATTGTTACAAATTAGATTTTACAATGAAATTTCATGTCCCGGGTCATAATTAGATGGATGGGAAAGGAATTTTTGTATGTAGGAACGTACAAACTTAACTTTTAAAAGTGGTAGACCCTAGCAGCAACTCCGCAGTAGGAAACTCACCTGTAAGTGCAGATGTGTGGCTCGCTCTTCTGCCACTTTTGCTTAAAAAACTATCGTTTTTCAATAAAAAAAATATTAGTTACCATTAGTAAGTAATTTGGTTAAGGTAAATTTAGTAAAGTTTCCTTTTAACTATCACCGGGAGGCGGACAAGGGCGGTGAGGCGGGGGCGATGATGCACGCATGCCACGCTACCGCTACCACTATCGTTTGACGCTCAATCATCATTAAAGTTGAATCAGCGATCCATTGCAGCGACAGCTGTCTCACAGGCAGTATTGTTTTTGCAAATGCGTTTTGTTTGGCTTCATAATATTCAAATTTTGGAAACAATCAATTTGTTATGCTGTTTACTAATGTGTCTAAAATTACGAACTGAGAAACATGGACCATGGAGTTAACACTAGATATGACCTGTTCTGGTTAAAAGCTCTTCATACTGTCAGTATTTTGGGTTCTCTTTCACTTTCCTTATAGGCAATCTATATAAATTTTCTAACGTCATTGGTTATAAAATGTTTTTAAAATTTTGTAAATAAAAATTTCCCGTGCAAGTGCACTGAAACATTTTGATATTTGAATGAAATCTACATGGCTCGACATTAATGTTCACTAAGCCGGAAAAGTTTGTTCATAACTACGCTAGCGTATTCAATAGTGCAACGAGATCTTTTCAACGTAACCATAATAAAAATGTTACTTTGCACCAATTTATTTACTTTTAAGAAATATAATTCAAATACTACCTACGCAACAAATGTATGTGGTTGGAAGTTATATGTAGACATTCGTAGACTCGTTTGTAGATCACTTTCAGTACAACAGTAAGGGCAGATGTTTAACCATACAATCAAATAATACAACATAGACTCGTTGCGAGCTGAATATGTCACGCTAACTTATTCAATAACAATAATAAAAATGGTAACCTATTTTTTTTAATTATCTCCTTATTCATTGACAAAGCAGGTCGGCCGGAAAGCTCGGTGGTCCTTTATGAAGCGCGACCAGTTATGACAATGCGAAACCGAACGCCCCTCCGCGCGCCGCTTTGTCTCCTAGATCGAGATAGGCGCGCAACATTCGATACGGGAATTATTTTATTACATTGTACGTACACGTGCGCGGCGTGACGAATACGATAATGTCCCCAGCATATCAGCCCAGGGCCCGGCGCAGCCACGGAACAATTGCATTCCACATGAATTATCCATAATGGAGATTCGACTACGGAAGCTTTGTACCCGCAGCGCCGTGACTCCGGCCCGATCTAAACTAGTTAAGGCCAAAGGGTGACGAAGACTCAACTTTGCAATATAACGCAAACATTCGTATTCGATATAAAAATACAACAATTATAATCTTAAACGCAAGCACTCCAACAAGACTTGTTAACCTCGTGTAATAACGTATGAAATATTTTTTTTGACGAATTCCTCAAATAAAAATGTAAACTTCCCCTATTCGTTTCAGAAAACTTCCAATGATATAGCGCACACTTAAAAATATTACTTAAATCTTGTTAGATATTATTTATTATAATATTGGTATCAAGTCTATTCACGTGAGTACGGAGTTGTCGGAAGACGGCAAGCGATTATCTAGGTCGAAATAAAACAATGAAAATTCCTTGTTATGCGCTTATAAAGTCTTGGCGTAGAGCATGCAACAGAGGCGGCCGCGTCACTCGCTCGTGACGTGGTGACGTCGCGTGCGCGCTCTCCCCCTGCCCTGGCGTTCAGACAGGAATATCGGTTTTCCATGCGAAGCTATGTAATTATTAATACAAGTAACTGCATAATCTGCGACCCCACCGCCTTTGCGATTAAAAATAAGCGCATTATACAAAATACTCTGAAGACTGTGAAGATTAATTCACGGATTAATAGCAATCATAATAAAAAGAGTTTCCTTTTTCCATTTAAAAGAAGATGAAAATATTTTAATACAAAATTATAATTTGTGTGGAAAAGTCAATGAATAAATAAAACACAGACTTATAGAGACGATTGCATCAACTGTTCACAGTCGCCTGTCAGTAAAGTACCTACCGAACAGCCTATGTAACGAGGGCTACGTTTCGGATAACGAACTTTATCCGCTTACATTCGTTTGCCCTGTTATAACGAACATTGATTATTTTACACTAAACATATGTAATCCTGTAGAAAATTTATTGTCGTTCCCATTTTTTTGCTAATTACTCGTATAAGGGAGTTCATTATATTTTTTAATGTTTTCATTTTAATGATAAATCGGAAGTATCGGTTGCGTGTGTCCTTGTACAATAAAATGTCAATGGAATTAAGTATTCAGTCTTGGGTAACCCAGTTATAGTAATATGGGCTTGTAAAAAGCATCGAGTACAGGCACGGCATCCCCCGCTACGCCGGCGGGTGCGGGCAACAACGCAAGCGGGTAGTACCATTTACCTGCCCGCCCTCGTCGCACGTAAGCATTCTTTGCCTTTCTGTATCCACCACGCGATTTTTTGTTGATTTGAAATCACATGATTAAGTAGGCTATGATTAAGGCTAGGCCTTCGTAATTAAATATAATTGTACATCCCGTTTTCATTTCAAGCACCATTTTTAGAAGTGAGTTAAAATTTTAATTTGTTGACAAATCAATATTACTTTTGCAGTTCGTACTATAATGAGGAACTACAATATTTGTTAACGTAAGAATAATCAACATGAGTTTATTCGTTGATTTGAGGCAAATAAAGACGTCAGTGACAAATCTATCAGAGATGGTTGACAAAATATCGTCTTCCGCATTTAAAGAGAGGACTAAAGGCGAGTGCACAAAAAACATCGACAGTTCATTCTACAGCGGATCCATTTATAAACCCACGACTCTGGGCTTCGGTGTTAGATTTTCACAAAGTCAAGAGGATGTATATCAAAACATGCCATCGTCCCGACTCCGAAGTCACGTGTCTTTGCCGAACCTGGGTAAAGCGGACGAAGATATGGATAAGACATCGAGTGCAAGAAAAGACGATCACCCGAAAATAGTGGAAATAGACGACGAAAGCGCAAGCAACTGTAACAGCAGCAAACACGTGCTGCAAATATCCAGCGACAACATCAACGATTGGATTCTGGCGTCGATAAAGAAACGCCCACATTTCGACGACAGCGGCGAAACCCACCCAGTGGACTTCTTGGAGAACGTCAAATATTATATTGCAGAAATTAACATCGCCGCAGAAAAACAACTGCCTTTTATAATATCTTGCCTCGATGGTATACCATTGCTGTGGGCTCGTTGTTTCCGCAACGAATTCAAGCAGGTCGAAGATTTTTATGAGGCATTCGAGCAGGAGTATTGGGGTCCGGAGAGACAAAAACTGATTCTTTACGACATGAAACTCGGTAAATACGACGAGGGGAAGTCGCGAATGGCCATGTCCGAATACTTTCTTCATAAAGTTACGAATTATAAGCATCTGACTCCCCCGCCGTCCGATTTGGAAATTGTTTATTCGCTTGCCGCACACTTCCCTTCCGCCGTGGAGCTGGAAATGCGGCTGACACCGAAGCCGACTCTACGCGAGGCTTACAGTTTATTGCGGCGCAGGGAGAGCGAGTCTACCGATTTCCTACCTAATTACTTGTTTGAAATGTGCGAGGCATACCAGCGTGGTCGCCGACCGGCGCCGCCGGACCATAGACACCAAGGCTCGCAGGCCTCCTGCACCGCAGACAAAGAAAACAAACACCTAAAACAATAATAGTCAATTATATTTAAATTAAATGTTTTTCAAATCATTGTTTGGTTTTAAATAGTAAAGGCACACGATATTTCTTTCCACTTCTTCTAGGGCTAATCTAATTGTATAACAAATATTTTTTGTTACAACTATTGTTTTTTTTATAGTTATTTTAGTATTGTATAAAAACTATGATGTTGAAGTTTATTAGTCGATCCGAATGTGAGGATTAAAGACAAATTCTTTACAATTGCAATTTTTATTCCAAGAACACTGGTTCCGTTTTAAAATAAAATATTTATTTTAATAATTTTATATTCCTGTAAGCTTATCCCAACTCTGCAGTCAGCGTAAATATTTGGCAAAAGGAATATTTAATGTTGTTTGTGGGCTTAAAACCCTTTTAGACATGGACATACTCGTACCTTCGTATTATACGGCACAAATTTGCTTTTAACGCAAATGTGTAATTTTATAAACAGACAAAAATTAGATTGACAGATATTATTAAATAACATATATCTCTTTGTAGAACCTATACCCTCTTGAAATTTCGTAATCTTACATTTTGTTTACATCCCGCAAAGAACAGAAAGAGATGAGACCGGCTGAGACTTTAAAATATAGCTAAAGGTTTAGGTCAGCTCGTTTGTCAAGCCAAAATCAATAATCTATCAGTCCATTGCCTTCTTTGTCCATTTACTAAATACAATTTAGATATATTTTATTATGTTGAGGGCCTTGCACGAGAGTGACGGCAACTGGACGGAGAGCGAGTGCGGTGGTGCGCGGCGCGGTGGCGCGCTGTGGGGTGCGCAGGCGCGCGCGTGCCGCCGCCAGCCCGCCGCCATGCTGCACGTAGCGGCCGCGGCGCGGCTCGCCCGCAACACCTGCCTCGCCACGCACGCCGGCGACCGCTGGAACTGCTCCTCCATCGAACTGGCGCCCAGGTTTACGCCGGATCTACTCACAGGTATGCTGACAAATCTCAGCAAGTAGATAGTACCTATCCTATCTCAAAAGTCATATAGCAGGGGTTATAGTTTCCGTAACTCCACCTCTGCCGAAATTACATGTGTAATAAAAACATGCATTCAACATTTTTGAATTGTATTTATTAGTCACTATGTATGAACTTATAATATGTTACATAACGAAAAAATTAAAAAATCACTTATACTATGAAAAAAGAACGTAAATTATTCATCTCATTATTCTATTGTGTTACGATTCAACAATTTCCGAACTTTAATTAAATTCTTGAACCTTTGAGGTTCCAAATTTATAGTTCCATTAAAGTTTTTTTAATTAACATCGAGGGACCATCCGGAATAGATAAGTCAGACAAGAAATTATGCAACGACATTTTGTAAAGAATTATAAGCCGGGATAATTATACGAAACTTACCAATTTACATTTTAGGTAAATTTCAAGGCGAAAAAGTTATCCTAGAAATAACGTATAATTGTTAGTGCTGTCTCCCGATACATTGTTATAGAATGGCATTTCTAGGCTTCTGAAATCAGATCATATCTAAAGCTGAAGAAGAGTGACAAGTTTTTATTTTTTACTACCATACATATCGTCAGCCGACAGCACTATGCGTCCAGCAATTCATTTTCAAGAAATGAATACTATTTTAAGAGGTCGAAAAATAATAATCTTAGTAAAAAGAATGTCTAAGCGGCTTGGTACGCCACCCTAGCGTCCCTACCTTACGCCCACCTCCCGAGTGCCGACGAGTTGGCGCGCCTTGCTTTCCCGCCGGACACTTTTTGTGCGGCCGCGGGCGGCGTGTCGACGGACCTGTCTACGTTCCGCTCGGCCGTTCCGGATTCGACTCGGACATGCTCTCCTATTTACATATTATACCGTTTAATTTATCGCTTTTCGGGTAATTAATTTCAAGAAAGCCCTTTGTTTCACTATGTGTTGCACAACCTATTAAATTACGTTGTAGTTTGATATCGTAGTCGTATAATTAAGGAACCCTTAACTTAAACGTTAATGAGAAATTATGGCCTAGTCAAATGTTTTAATAAATCTTCCAACTTAATTATTGTGGAAATGAGTAATAGATATTTGTTTATCAATACGACAGGTACTTATAATTGAATTAAAATTATTTTTCGGCATATTTAACTGAACGTTTGCTTATTTTTCTTTTTATTTCAAACAAAACTTTTCGAAGTAGATTTCCAACAAAGAATAAACCTGTGTACAGTGACAATTTCACAAGTCTATTGTGATAATAAATCACGCTATCATTTCCTAATAGGTATCTGGCACGGAGCTTTTACTTGGCAACGCTCGACGTTCGCCTTTATATCATGAGCATCGCGACATGCCCCATACTACTTGCGTATATCTCGCAAAATAAACTAACTTATCTGCACGAACTTGTCTACACTACTGTCAAACGGTACAACTTCAAAAAGAAATGAAAAGGTACTTCATTTCGTTTTTTGAATTACTAAAATTTTTACGTTTCAAAACAGTCCAGAGCTCTAGGGCATTCTAAAGCTTCAATTCAAGAAAAGAAACTACGAGTTATTTACATGGATATTTATATTATAAAATATCTAAGATACATTTTGTAATAGATATAGACTGATAATTAAAAAATCTTAAAAATCTTTTCGTTTAATATCCTGCGCATACCTGAATTTAAACTTATAATAAAATTAAATTACCTGAATCATATCGTCTCTACATATCTATTAAAAGCTTACTAGGAACCTTACTTCAAAATAATCTCTACTAAAAGCGCGCTTGCTAGAAAAGCATTTTCATTTCTAAAGAACTGCTTTCAATGCACTGGAAAGGCATTCAATATTGAAGTCTAGGAGAGATTAAAATACGATTCCTTACACGTTGCGATATAAAATATAATAAATCAACCAAAGTATTCGATTATTTTAGAACCATTATAAACATCGGTTTATTTTTTTATCGATTATATCTCCTCCTAATTCGTCGCTATTAATCATCAACCTGCCCTTATCCCTATCGAGGGTCGGCACAGTATGTACTACTCCTCCATACAACTCTATCAGCCGTCATATCCGAGTCTACCCCGTTGTTACGCATATCCTCTTTGCGTATTAGGTATATCAGAGCTAGGGTATTAGTTGCTGTGGTTTTATAAAAGTTCAAGTTATTATTTCAATTGGTCTGGCGACTGAGAGCCGCCTGCAGCGATACACAGCCGGATGTTCACCACAAGTTAGATAGCGACGGTCGCCATCGGTCCCCGTAGCTACACAGCTCACCGCCCGCCCTAACCTTACTTAAGGAAATTAATTGACAAGAAATGTCTGTTGCAAACAAACAGTTAGAAATCTTAAAAGTGCTTCGGGCTTGATAGGTACATTTTAATTAAAAGTTTCTCTAAACGAAGTACGTCTGGAGTTCCGCGCTAATGAACACAAAATTAAATTTTCTTTTCGACTAGAATTTTTTTGACGCGTTTTGTATCAGTGATTCTTAAAAATTAATTTGTCTTTCATAAGCAAAATAATTAGCTTATGTAATTAATTATTAATATCTTAATTAGTGGTTTATAATATAATAATTATTTATTTGACGGAATATCTGAGGGTGTGTCTTTCTGTTTCTTTTGATAGTCCACCGCTAGTTTTATGTTATAAAAAAAACTTGCTTAATAAAATGTTGTAAAACGTAGTTTAAAGCGGTGTTAACTTTAATAAAAAAAGATAACAATGGACAAAAACCAAGTGGAAAGTATTCGTACAATGATGACCAGTTCTCTATCAAAGTCAGATATATCGCAAACGTATCAATCAGCGAGTTACTATCTGCGTAGAGCGCTGTCCGCTTGTTATCTTACGTGCATCAAATACAAAGGTTTCGTTGGTTGCGAGCGCGGAGGGTTGCCGCAGAGACTGACAAAAGATTTAATTACACGCATGAATCAAAGCAGGGCAGGGGCGGCCGAGGGGCCCTAATGATAACCTTAAGCGGTGCGTTCCACTCAGCGATGGTCGCGATAAGCTTGACCGGCATTGTGTGAGCGACGTGGCTGCGCTGCGGGCTCGCTACGGCCTGTCGAGATCTTACCTCTAGATTGCTTGTAATTACAAGTAAAGGATTGCGATCTATATAACGCAATGATCAGAGCACGGTACGTTATTATAGATAACTAAAAAGATAACACTTTGTTTAAATTAATTACGATATTAATTGAACTACATTAAAAAACTATAAAATTAGATTTAAAATAGAGAAAGCAAAGTTGGTCTATTTCAAGCATTTCGTAAGGTGAGTGAAAACAAAAGAAATTAGTGCGATAGTCTACGCATTGCCTTGACTTTGAGTCAGAGTGTGTTTTAACCTAAAATTAGACTAGTTGGTTTATAATTGACTTTGATTTAGTCATAAGCCCGATAAAAATACATGTAAGAAGTGGCGTACTGTTTTGTTGTATGTCATAAATAAAGTTTGTATAGATATTTCGAAAATCCTTAATTCGGATATAACTGTCAGGAAATTTTAGGCTAAATATGATATCAGTACATCTAATTATAACTCTATACAGGTACCCGTGAACAGGCGTACGTATACGCGATATCAGCGGCGGCGTTGTCGTGGACGGTGGCGCGAGCGTGCGCCGCGGGTACGCTGGCCGCCTGCTCGTGCGCCACGCCCCCGCGCGCCCCGCCCCGCCCGCCGCGCCACGCCGCCCCGCCCGAGCCGCACGCCAGCTTCAAGTGGGGCGGTTGCGGAGATAACTTGCAGTGGGCTGAACGGTACTATTGCATTAACTCAACATTGCATAGTTTACCATTTGCAGACGTAACCTCGCATCAAACGAATCTGTGAAATATTTTCAGGTTTGCTAAACAATTCCTTGACGCTCATGAAATCGACGTCAGGGATGGAAGGATTGAAGATGTAATCGAAGTGGAAACAACGACAACGGAGAAGCCGACGACGACGACGGAGGCTATCACGGCGCCGCCTGTCGTGATACTGGTGGACGACGAGCCCGCTCCTGCGCCCGCCAACATCACCGCCACGCAGAGGCCGCGCAAAGGCCGCCGCGGACGAAAGCGGCTGCCCAGGTCCCCGCGACGAGGCAGACCCACGAGAAAAAGGTTCAGATCGAGGTGATACATAATATATAAGATGAACAAAATGTATAATAAACAATAAATATGGATGTAAACGACATTTTTGATCGATCGGGGTCACGTTTTCTGAAAACAAAATGTAAATTCTGGCTCCGAATACTTTTTTAATTATAGATAACTTCATATACTAATATCTAAATTAATTACTCCAACTTAGGGTAGAGGCCGAGCCTATGCATAGCGAGCTGATGATGATGAAAATTAAAATTATTTCAGATATGAATATGAAGACAGAGGGTCCCGTCACCGCAACATCGAGTACCGCATGGCGGCCGACGACCCGCGCTTCGACCCGCAAGTGGACCTGCGCACAAGACTCGACTCGTTGCGCCCGCTCATCGCCGCCGCGAACCTCATCAACTTGCGCTTCGGCAGAAAGGTCACCCATCATACAATATTTTTAATAAGTATTAATTTGTGTCAGTATTTGTTAAAATTATTTTGTGTATTGTATTGAAAAAACGGGGCTACTGGACTACATAATAACGTCCAGTAACCATGATACGCATATTGTTTGCAGGTAGTGTCAAGCGGCATGCGGACGAAGTGCACGTGTCACGGCGTGTCAGGGTCGTGCTCTGTGCGCACGTGCTGGCGCGCGCTACCCTCACTGACGCGCGTGGCCGCGGCGCTGGCGGGCGAGGCGGCGCGCGCCGGTCCGCTCAAGGCGCACGCCCGCCGCCGCGCGCGGCCTCGCCCCCGACTGCGCTACGTCACGCCCAGCCCCGACTACTGCGAGCCCGAGCCCGCCGCCGGCTCCCTCGGCACACACGGCAGGTAATCATTGATTTTACACTTGAGCCCTCCTGGCTTTGTAATCTCGTTGTTGCCCTTCCGAAGTGTACAGTTGTTACGTAATGTGTAGAAAGTGTAACGCGAGCCTGGGCAGCGGGGCGGGGGGATGCGCGCGGCTGTGCTGCGGACGCGGGCGGCGCGCGGTGCGCTCTAGCCGACTCGAGCGCTGCCGCTGCCGCTACCACTGGTGCTGCCGCGTCGACTGCCAGCTCTGCCGGGTCACCACCGAGGAACACTACTGCAACTGAACTACCGCTGCAATATGCTCTTATCCGATAAAACATATTGCAGTTTCACCAATTACTTCCGTAAGCATCTTCTCTTAAGAAGGCCACGGGATTTGTGAAAAATACAAAACAAGAACATTCCTTTACTGTAATAAATTAACGTTCGCTTTATTTCGTAAAAAACACTACAGCTTTTTATACAATTTACTTTTCAGTTTTTCCATAGAATTTATTAAGTAAATTATTACATAATGAATTCCGCTTTATGTAGAAATATTTCAACCAAAGAAAAAAAACATGACAACACAACAAACACTAGTCATTTCGTTGTAAGATTAGCTGCGATGTAATTTGTTTCAGCGTAGTTTTTAAGTATTTGACGGTTTAACAATGCCACCAAAGACATTATCAGTACTTACTCTATATAATGTTATCTAATATTGTTTAATTTTAGTGACAGCGAGATGAAAGCCAATACTTGTGACTGTAGGTTAAATTATATCTTGACAATAATGTGTTACGTGTGTAGAAGTTCTAGACTTTAGACATAGCTATTAAAATAGACTTCGATCATCTCTAGGACGTGCTTTCTGTATATAATGTAAGCTTATGTTTTTAATTTATGTAAATGAGTAGATGTTAAACAAATAGAGACAGTATTTAATGTTATTAGTTTAGATCAACTCCTACTTTGTACATAAGTTTGTACTTATTTAAAACAACGGTGTTCTTTTACTATTAAGATTACATAATTTCTATAAGTTTCAAATTGTAAAATAGTGAGTTTTGTGTAGATTTGTAGGATTGAAAACGAGAATAAAAGAACTTAGTTTGACAAAAAAAAGTATTTTATTTCCTGAAAGACAAAATTATTGCAAGTGAAATATTGCATTCGAAATAAGTGTACTCAGTGAACGTTTATAACTTAATTTTAATTTGAAATGACAACTCAGTGTAAACTCAAACCATATTGATTAATAAAAATACATTTTTTTTAAAGAAATACGAAAATAAATTCCCTTTAATTAAAGAACGGTGCAGAAATTCCTCTATTTTTTCACATATTTATTAATTAAAGCAAATAATTTGTTTTACATTTTAGTATTCAACATATCATACAACATATGTGTGACAAAGTAAATTGAACGCTGTCATTTGCATGTCACATGCTTGTTTGAGTAGAGATATTGCTTAGTTTCTAGGAATCACATCACTTAAACTTACACGACAAATATCAATAACACTGTTAATGGAAATGGCATCAAAATAAAATCACAAGAAAATATACATACAGAAGTAAAGAGAAAAGGAATTTTCAAAGTCTTTTACAATAAATTGTCGCAATGTTGTTACCGCTACATCATTGTAACACATCTTATTCACAATCTTACAACCTTTCAACAAAAATTGGAATAGCTAAAAGTTCTAATTTAATTATTACATCATAACTCTGTATGCTCGTGTTCTTTACCTGGAATAAAAAAGATTTCTTAATAAACATAAAAAATTGCCAGAGCGAGACAAAGAATTCTTAATCTCAGAGGAGACAGAGGAAATTCATAAAACCGTCTCTATGTTCAAGTAACTTGTGAAAAATGAAATTCAAATCAGTTTCACATGTATACAAACAAATAATTTATCAATTTATATAAAAAAAGGCTAAAACATTCCCATATATTGGTACGGCAGGGGTACGGTTGGGGCATTGACTAGTTTCGAGCCCTTCGGAGGCGCTTCATCAGGGTGAATGGGACTGGTATTATGGTATTATTACACGGATGACCCTGATGAGCTCGAAACTAGTCGGTGACGCCACCGGACGAATATATGTGAGTGTTTTAGCCTGTTTGGTTTGAGTTTGAATAATTTATCAATTATTGTAAAAACATCTTCAAGACTATACTCAAATCTGAGCATAAGTGACTATATAAAAGCTTAGTTACTGTGGAGATATTGTGATGCGAGTGTGGGAGTGTGTGACTGTGTGCGTGTGTTCGTGTTACCTGCGTGGTGCGGATGTTGCTCCTGGTCGGTGTCGG
This sequence comes from Papilio xuthus, assembly GCF_000836235.2. NCBI lineage: Eukaryota > Metazoa > Arthropoda > Insecta > Lepidoptera > Papilionidae > Papilio > Papilio xuthus. The sequence continues at coordinate 1,708,056 of NW_013530969.1, forward strand.
TGTGCTGGTACAGTCCGCGACGCACACGCGCCTGCAGCGCCCGCACCTCGCCGTCGTACTCGCGCCACTCGGGCACGATGCGCATCGCCGCTGACAACTTCGCCTCCTTCGTCATCGGATTGTTGCACTGTTCACACATCATTTACATATTAATTAAATTCAAGACACTGTCGTCACATTTTACAATTCTATATTTTACAATTTCTACTATTAGCTTGCTCATCGACTGCTTTTGTTTATACATCCGCCATTTTGGATAGCGGCCATTTTGGATTTTTCATAGTGAACTGTAACCTAGTAATTTAAATTAAGCCCTAAAAGTTTTCATAACTTTTCTTTAATTTTTCCTTCCTTATAGAGTAGTAACATAAAACAAGTGACCGCTGAATACAAATCTTACCAAATCTATAGTCTTAGCGTATTGCTTGGAGTTGTCGTCGCACCAGGTCTCGCACCACAGCCACTCCTGCGGCAGAGACTTTATCGCCACCTGGTGGATCATGTTGTTCGGAAGGTCTTGATCTAAAATAAAATATTATACATATTACAATTCTTTCATATCAGATTGAATCTTCAATTTTTGATAATGACGATGGTGATTATAATGTACCGAGGTTGGAGAGACTGTTGGGGTCCTGGCTGAGGGCCTGGTACTGTCCACGCAGGCGGTCGCCGGCTGCGATGCGTCGGAACCTCTTAAGGTCGACCACGTAGAGCGCGCTGATATGGTAGCTGCGCCCCTGAAGGTGGTTGCGCCAGTAACCCTGCTTCCAGAACCTAACAAACCACACATTTTAGCTCATAGGCTGTCGAATGTTCATATCATAATCGTCTAAAATATCGCCCTGACCTAAAACCTTCCATTTCTGTTCTGCTGTCACAGAAAGGCGTGTACCCGTACGGCGCTCCGCCCAGATCCAATTCCACCAACTCTTTCAAATCGGCCCTTACAATCTAAAAAAGACGATTATTTTCAATGTAATTACAATAAAAATTAAAATTAAATATTTAATTCCGTGCCTACATTGGGAAAAATTATTAAAACATATTATAGTCGTAGTATAACATAAAACGTAGTATATGTTAACCAAATTTATGGTTAACGTAGAACATATAAATTTTTCCGTAAATGCTGTTTTTACCTGGTCAGCATCGACGAAGATGATCTTCTTGACGTGTAGAGGGAAGAGCACGTCGAGGAAAAGGATCTTATAACCCCAAATGGTGCGCTGGCGGTCGCGCTGCCGCTGCAGCCAGCGCGGCCACTGGTACTGCACCAGCTCGTACTCGAACCCGTACTCCTGCGCCATGTACGGCAGTATGTCCTGACAACACAAAACAAAATTTCCACTGGTTAAATATTTCATATCGAAACAGTAGATTCAGATAAAATTGGGTCTTAGAAGCTATTTTAAGGTGTAATACTCTTGTTAAGATGAATCACGTGAATTTAAATTCACAACAAAATTAAAAAAATACAAATATCTTTGTAACTTGTATAATTTCACTTACCTTTAATGATGGACTGAGATAATTCTTGAGGAACCAGAACTTGACGGGGGACTTAGTGTGCTTCAGCACGGACAGCATCATGATGCGCAGGAAGCGCTCGTACAAGTGCCCTGAAGCCACAGAGAACACGTTGATCGTCTCTTCAGCGCCCTCTGCCTCCTCGCCGCCCCCTCCACCACCGCCGAACGAACTGTTACACGTACAATCAAGTCAACAAAACAGAAAAGAAAAATAGATTAAAAGGACTTATTGTTCTATATCTATTTTATTAGGAAAAGGGGTTTCAACTTGCATTGACACAACATATTGTTATCTCTGTTCTTTCAATGAGAACATGAGAAATGACAATGTGACAAATGTGTAAAAAGAGAGCACAGTAATAGTGTGAGCAACCTGGCGATAGAGTTCCAGATGCCGCCTGCGTTGGCGTCCTCATTGTCAGCGAGCAGGTCGAGGTGCTGGCTGCCGGCGCGCTTGCTGACGCGCAGCTTCACCACGTGGCTGCGGAACGAGCCAAGTAGCACCTGGATGTCACTGTTACCCGCCGTCATCTCCGTGTTCTCGTGACTGATACAACATATAACGAATGTTTAACAATTAACCACAACAACGTAACATTTCAAATCAAGTAATGAAGAAGTCGTTGAGTTAAATCGACTTACCCAACAATTTCGTAGATGTCCTCAGAGCGTCCAGGTCTGAGGCGCAAAGTCCAGGCGCCGGGGTTGGCCTTGAGCTGGAAGTAGCCGAGGTTGGCCATCACAATAGTGTCCATAAGTTCAGGCTGGTCGCGGCTGCCCAGGATCAGCTGCAGCCCGCGCGGCGGTGTGCCAAGCGTCGTGTCCCACGCATGACCTTCCAGTAGTAGGTACTCAAGTTCGAATTCACTGCGGACACGTTACAAGAAGTTTAATAAATTGTTGTTGCTTGCGAAAACTGGTATAGAATATATACAAGAATTAAATAGTAACCTGTGCACGAGCGAGTCTACATCGGCAAGTCGTATGTTGTCGAGGTCGTAAACGGAACGCACGCACTCGACGAGCCAGTTGGGCGGCGTGCGCAGCTCCAGCGACAGCAGCGGCGCTTGCGGCAGCCGCGAGAACCTCGCCAGAGCGCCACCGCTCAGCGCACCACCAGCTGTGAACTGCAGCTCCGGCTCCAACACGTAGCGGTAGAAGCTGCAATTGTTATGGTATTACAACCAAACATATCTCACATCTATAATCTTCGATGACACAAATCGTAGTTTTTCCACATATAACGTCTTTTACAAATTGACAGATAATTTCAGTAAGTTTACCTCTTTAGCGGCATATCGGAGTTCTTATCCTGAGGGTTGAGGAAGAGCTTGAGGCGGCAGTTAACGACGCGCCGCAGCACCAGTAACAGAGGCGCCAGACGCTGCGCTGCTGTCGACGCCGGGTCCAACACCGCTACTATCTAATAACATTAACACTACTAAAAAACAAGACAAGGTTTTTTTTAATGAATGAAATAAATTAATGTAGTTAGTGAACTTATACAAAATAACTATGTATATTATTTCCATTCATATTTTAATGGGCATAACTGTCATACGAACCTCGATGGCGGCCTCGTCAGGATACTGCGGGGGCAGGTCGACAAGCGAGTGCTCAGTCCGCAGCCCCTGCGGCAGCGCCGTGCGGCTCTTGGAGCTGCGCGACGCCAGCACCGATATCACCTTCAGGTACTCGTCCGCCGATAACTCCGGAATATCAACTTGATCACAAAAATGTATACACATTTAAACTACTAATAATAAATAAATGAAAACCTAACCTAGAAATGAATGTCAGCAATTTTGAAAAATATATCAAACTTATTAATTCCTCGTACCTGTGATACTTTCATCAAAAACGTCGTTCTCAACTGTGGTTTTTTTCTTAAGAAGTACTTCAGCAATTTTGTCGCCGTACACTTGATTGCTGAACCTAAATGTAAAGAATAATACGAACAAGATCACTACACGAATAAACGATAAAATTTACTAAAATATTTTAAGCTAAGTATACACATAATGTATTTAATTTATTGTGATATTTTTGAATACAAGTAAGGTGTTTGATATCCAACCTGTCTAACAATAAGAAGTCGTCCATAGAGAACCCGAGCTTATCTTCAAATGGTCCGATGAGCCGAGCGTTGTGTACGAGCGCGCGCGCGCCGGCTCGCAGCCGCATACCACGCGCACACAACACACGCGTCGCTTTCAACACCCACTCCAGCTTGTTTAGAACTGGCACCAGTTCTGGCTGCAATCATATGGAATTTATATTATTAAAGTACATAAATACTGCAGTATCCGATTAAACTATACCTACCAATGAAGTCTAATTAATAGATTGATTATCGGAAACATATTTAAATATATAATGAAAACATCAATAAATACCAGTATATCGCAGTCCTGTCGTTCATGACAACCCTCGTCTTCAAGTAGCGTGGTGACGTACTTGGTGGCTTTAGGGGCCTCCAAGGTAGCGAGCGCGGCCAGCACCACCTTGTTGAGCGACTGGTCCGCAGAGCCGCCCTCCACGTTCGGTACGAACGCCACGCGCACGCCCCCAGTCTCTTTCTGGTTAAGAATATTCATTTTAAATAGAAATCTATGGAATTCGATCATTAATTATAGGATAACATTTCTGCTCATTATATATCTTTAAAGACTTTGTAACACTTATTTGGAACGAGATGTTAAAATAAGTATATTCATTAAATAGTAAAAAAGTACCATAAATGTAATCGCATTTCTTAGCAGATCTCTGGATTCCTTCACGTTTAGATCTCCAACTACCCAAATTGTTTGCGTTATCTTCTCGGGTTTGCCACTTTTTAGGAAATATTTCAAGATCGGCAAAGCGGTGGCTAAAGCGTCACGACCTGGAAAATATATAAAATAATAATTAAAGTACAAATTTAAAAATTTTTTGTAAACCAATTTTTTAACAACTACACAAACTAAAATTTATTATATATTTGCCATGGTCTCAAACCACCAAACGTAAATTTACCGATGAGTTTAAGTAAAATAAAAAAAAAACTAATAGACACACCTGTCAAATGCATCAAGCGATGCAGTCTTTCTTCTGTGAACAGTTCTGGTGAAGAAGGCACTCCTGATAGATCTAAATATTGCGTTGGTTCTGACGCTAAGACCTGACGATTGAGTCTGCAAACATAAACATATTTTAAACGGTTGAATGTTTTGCAAAAGAAATCTTCCAGAAACATAAATACTCATAAAACCTCACCATATTGCAGTATATAAATAATTGTATCGATTTCTAGTAATTTGAATGGAAAAGAAAAAGTTAAATAAAAAATTAAATAAAATAATAATAATAAAAGAAAATAAAAAATCTTTTTATAACATGATGACATTTATGAGACGAGAAGAATGACTACATACCTGGGCATAATATGTGGTTGCTTCATAAGGTGGTCGACTGCGTCGTCTGTGTCCGACAGCTCTGAGCGAAAGACTGCGCGCTGCAACCGCGCCGTGTGCCGCGCCAGCGCGCTCACCAGTGCCTCCTCCAGCAGCTCCACCGACGAGGTCGCTGGCGTCGGAGAACCATCGTCCCAGAGCGGCACTCCATTAATCAGTACCTGACATGCGATTGTAAAATAAGCTAATGCTATAAATGTGTAAATGTTTATGCATGACCCATGGAACTACATGACACTGCAACATGAAATATTTAAGTTTTTAAAAATGTGCCACAATGAAGGTTGTTGTAAATAAAGGTATTTGGTACTTACTAAGGGATACTTTTCGCTAGCTATCTTGAAAAGAAATTCCTCAGCCAATTGATGACCAAAATTATACTCAGAGTCCTCGTAAACAATCTCATCCACATTGGTGCCAGAGCTTGTGTATTTCTTGAGCTGCTTTTTAACGTGCTCTAATGTCATTTCGTCGTTTTCACACGAACTTATCAACTGCAAAAAATACATACAAAGTAAATACATGAACACATGGAGCCAAATAGGTCCCATACTATATTTTTTTTTTTGTATAAATCATAATGGTAATTAAAAATTAGCATAACTTCTTTATTTCGTCTATAAAGCAATAAATAATAACGTTAATTATGACAACAAGATATATTAACTAATGATGATATACCTGTGTAAGGAAATAGAAGGCTTCTTTATTAGAGTTTTTATCCTGCGCTATGTAGTTAAATGCGGAGCGTATGGCGGCGGAGAGCGCGGCGTCGCTCCCGGGGGCCAGCACCAGACCTACGCGCACCGGCGTCGCGTGCTTCAATAAAGTCTCGCCCAGCTTCAGCGGCGGCCCCGACAACGTTGACGTCGGGTCGATCACAATCACCTGTGTATCCATACTAATTCATTTTAACACCAATTTAAACAAATACCACACAAACAAAATAAATTATCTAACATCAAAATTGACATCAGCCTTTTAACATTCATTCTACATATAAATATTCACATACATAATTATAAATGTTTCGTCTCAGATTCCTGAGCATGCCAGGGTATGTGGGCCTCAACAGCTCCATGAAAGAGGAAGGCCAGCGTCTGTAGCGATCATCTGTCTCAAGGTCATTGAGCCATGTGACAGCCGAGTCGCGAATGTCCAGTCCATACTCCTCCCACGTGTACGCCTCGCCCAGTTCCAATGACATTAGAGAATTTATAAGATTTTTGGGTAAACCTGTAATAATATATAAAAAAGCTATAATAGCGATATTTAAAATATACATAGTTGTTACCCTCCCGATCTAATTACTTTGTAATTACATAGGAAGTCAAAAATCTGTTCTGTCAAACTAACCAAGTGCATGCAATGTATTCATAGGTCCGACATCCTCTCTGAGTGCAGCCAGGAGGGCCATCACGTCCACCTCCTCAGCGTCGTACTGCGCGCCTGAGACCAGCAACAGCGGCTCCGCGGCGCGCAGTCCCAGTGACGACGCCCAGACGTCTTGATTGTACAGCACCTCGTCACGGAATGAACGGGGCACGTTCACGTGAATAAGAGACTTTGTCTGAAACAAATTAAATTTGTATTAGATATAGCTGATAATATTTAAATATGTACTTCTTTATTTATTGAAGTTTTTTAAATTCCACGCATACCATACCTGCATTGGGAAATTCTGTGCAATAGATGTGAGCACTTTGAGCGCCTCGTCGCCGCCGGCATCGTTGGCATCAACTACAGCTGCGGCTGCCTGCATACTGAGAGCTTGCATCTGCCACACTTTGAGCGGTGCCAGCTCCTCGCTGGACTCCGACAGATGACGTCGGAACCGCTCTAACGGTGTACGCAGGGCAGGGAATAAATTCCTATTAAATAATATAGAATTGATTTTAAATAAAACTTAGACTGTTCAAATGACCCTTTCAAAAATGATATTAAGAGTAGTTTTCTTAAGTAATTCTTCTTAAAATTCTTGTTTGGTATCTAAAGAATCTACAAATACCCATTTATTCTAATACATGTAACTTTTACATCCTTGACACACAAGTTGCTTTAATCTCATTACCTTAGTCTCAGACTAACATAAATAACTAAAGCAACAGGGCTTTATAACTTACTTTCTTGACATATAAATTATAGACAACAGAAAATAGTACAATATTTTGAATATTTCATATAGAATATTCTATATTATAAGGAAATAATATTGTAAATAAAAGTAATCTCACTACAGCCGCAAACTGCTAATCTATCCACAAATATACCTAAAAATGCATTTGATTTCATTTTCTACTTACTTGAGTCTTCCAAAGTTAAAACCATCAATTTGATTCTGAGGATCATTTTCATCTTCTTCAATAGATGGCTCTACAGCTTCACCAGCATCAGCCTCTTTTGGTGTTGTATCATCTTGGCTTTTATACTCTGTACTTTTCAGCTGTAATTCTACTCCATAGCCAGAAAGACGCAATTTAGGTCCACCTCTAGACTGCAATAAATTTACAATAAATTTTACAAAAGAGAAAATAATGAAGATAAATACATAATAATTAAAACATGTTATTAAAAACCATACCTTTACATTCCATCTTACAACATAATTGACTGCACCCATATCTGCATATGTTGCAAGTATTTTATGCTTTTTAGCAAATTCAACAGTTCCAAGTTCACCATATAAAATAGCTGTAAGAGTTTTATTGTCACTACTAGGATAAGAGTGGTCCAACAAATATGTCTCTAAACGGTGTTCCTCCTGTAAATAAATATTTTCAATGACAAAATTGTAATTACAATCCAACTGCCTATTGCATCATTGCATAAAAAATTTTGTTATGTCATTTACAAATAAATAAGCTGCTACATTTTACTAAGAAAAATTAAAGCATTTTTGCTACATTATTTGATAAGGAAAATATTTGTACACTACACTTACAGGATCATGCTCTTTGTATACTTTAAGTATGTCACGCAAGGTATCAGTGTCACAAATTTTCCTTGATGCAATATGTACATACTCCTCACATTGCACATCTTTAGCACCATTTTGTGCAGCAATCTCATCAAACATACGAACTGCTGGAGAGGTCAAATGCATGGACAGTGCCAGTTTTGCCATCCTCAACTGTGCCGGCGCCAACAATGTACTTGCAATGCCAATACATGCATCATAAACATCTTTGTCGGTCGCTGAAAAACGATAAAATTGTTGTAAAAGAATGTGCCTCCGTTTACTCTTCTAGCCAATATTAATTATTTACTTACCTAAATCTTGTAAGGGAGATTTTAAAGAGTTAACACCGTCAACAAATGACCAAAACAGATCAGAACTTTCGCCAGAAAGATATTCGGCAAGTTCTAAGACTATTGGTGTTGACTCCCACTTAGCGGTTACAAAAGTTGTGACTCCTTTTGCTTTCTTTTCATCTCGCTTCGGTGGATCAGTATCGGTGGATACGAAGACAAAAACGTGGACTAAAATTACTATTAAAGAAATTATAAGGCCGGTGGAATTCATTGTTTATTACAAGTATAAAAACAGTGTTAGAATATGAATGTTTTGTATTAAGTGCACGAAAACGATTTAAAATGTTAAGTCATAGTTTTAAATTTATATCAATTAATTCAAACTTAAATTAATTTGCTACAAAATAAACCCATTATACTGCTATCACAATGAAACGGACAAACCGAAACCGCCAATGACAGGTGAACACGGATCGACCAAAGATGATAAATGCATCCAGATTCAGAAGTGAAATGAAATTGAATAACATTTTGCTACGATATTGACCAATATTGATGATATCTTTAAGTGACCCCTAACTTAGGGTAGGCTCCGAGCCCCTCGGTGGGGACATGTAGTGAGCTGATGATGATCTTTCTATCGACTTCTATAATATTCATGTACATGTAGGTAATATGCTATTGAACCTGAAAGAAATTAAATTATGAAATCAATTATCAAATTATATGAGTAGTTATCATAACATGTACTGATCATAACATGAAAGATTGTTTTATACTACAGAATTTGTGAAAAATTTGTATTGAATTATGTAAAAATCTTATGTCATATGCATGACATAAGATTTTTCAACGATATATTTGTGGTTAACCAACGTTCATTTTAATACATTTTCAACGTATCTTTTCTTTGATCTATATACTCTGTGAACCTGAGAACATCTAAAAAAAATAATTTGTTGCTGTCAGTCAAATTAAGCTTGACAAAAGATTTAAGTTAAATAATTTATTGCAAAATACAAATGGAATAAACTTAAATAAAAGTCACATAACATTGTGAGTATGAGGTGTTTATATAGTACGTTATAAATTCATCTATACATTTTCTCTTGTCTTCAAGATAAGAAGATTTTGACAGAGATGACGTAAATTTCTTTATACCTCCAAAAATACAATATTTACCATTTTCTCGCCTATATTTTGGTATTGATATCTGATGTTTTACCTGCAAAATTCGCAATCATCTGAAATCGAAAAATATATTTTACATAACTCACCCTTTCAAGGTACAAATAATGCAGTTCACAACTGAAGAAGCTTATGCTCGGCTCATTAGCCATAACATGACTGTGCCACAGCGTATTAAGGTAAATTATTTTAAATAGACAGTGAAAAATCCGTTTCATCCTATTCAATTTGAAATAAAGCCTAAATTGAAAAATATTACAAATGCCTAACAGTTTTAGATAATATACAGTGATATGGAGTTACTAAGAGTTTAGAAGAATTATAATGGTTTATATTTTATAATATAAACTATTATCAATAATTTATATTTGACATGACACTAAGTATATGCAATGTTTCCTATATATTTTATTGTAAGGAAAATATTAAAAATACTAATTGAAAAATTATTTTTGCAAAAACTAACAGATCCCAATCCTTTATTTACCCTTATGAAGCTTGATTTGACTTTCATATAGTATGCATTTTCATATAGGAATGATATTTCCCATTGAAAAGGAATTATTGAAGATATTAAAAATATTTGACATGTTTTCTTATTATTTTAGGCAACAGGTGACATAGTTGATGAAGAAAATACACCCAATGGGTTAGTGGGAGGATGGGATTATGCAAATGAAAAATTTGATATGAAGGTGCCAGAAAGGATACTTGTTGTTGGGCAGGACCAGCATATAGGTAAATAGCTCGATAAATTTAAAGGAACATTTTATGCAAAAAAATTGTATTAGTTTCCATTTTATTGAGATAGAAGTGGCCTATTATTTTCCTAAATTTATTTTTAAGTTAAAATGATATCTTAAGTCTTAATCAGTTATTTAATATCTGTATATTAACTCTATGAATCCCAGGGTAAAAAAATAATAATATTTTTATTTAATAGGTACAAAGGCGCCACCGAGGGAAATTCAACTGGATAATGCAGTGCTGCCAACCGACCCCGGTATGATTCGTGTGAACACTCCACCACGTGTGATTACCCTTGACCAGCACTACTTCCCTTCAGCTGATGACTTTCCGGCTGAGGTGGGCACTTCACCACCCCGGCAGGCACGTACGATACGCTCACAGGGTGATGGTGCGCGCGCCACTACACCACGCTGTGACAACTTTAATGACTCTATCAATACAGAGTCTCGACTGGTTTTAAGGTACATTAAAGCTTTAAAATAGTTCCTTAATTCTATTAATTGATGTATCACGTAACAGTGCTCTAAATATTTTATTCTGCTTTATGGTAATGACACATAGGAAACATAGAATCACTTCCCTATTACAAAAATATAAAAGAAAATACATATACAAGCTGTATAATCTGACTACTGTGTATATATGATTTTGCATTTTCATATAGAGATCCAACACCTCCAATGGGAAATGGCGAAGGCCTATCTATTTCTGAAGAGCTGGTGCATTTACGGAGGCAGATCGTGAAATTAAATCGACGTGTTATGTCCATTGAGGCAGAGCAATTGCAACGTCAACAGAAGGAAAAAATAGCTTATGCCATTGGCATTGCTTACATATTGTTCAAAATGATTGCTTGGCTCAACAGATCCTAATTGTATCGTAAGATAAAATACTTAATGAATTACTGTTGACGTTTTGAGAACCATTGGTTTATGCCATTCTAAATGTGGCATGAAGTTTAGAACTGTCCTTAACTTGGTGTAGCAAATGGGGTATGTTATAAATAATTCCTTGGAAGTTATGATTTCTTAGTGTTTAGGTAGCCTTTTTTATAACATGTACATTTCTGCGATTTGTTGTACAGTGAACATACAAGAATCTGTTTGTGTATAACCACCACTTCTCTCAATCTTATGAATTCTGTATGAATTATTACAAATATTATTCACAAAAGTATGAGATGATGTGCTGTAGGTCCTTTTTTATTTAAATAAACCATAGCATTGATATTTAAATGAGATTTTATTTATCTCCCATTGTCCTTTCTTTTGTAAAATGTAGAACATTTATTACTCATTATTCATTAACAATGTAACTCTGTCTTCAAATTGTTCTGAAACCACTCAACTTCAGTTACCCTTAATATAAAATTCTGATTCTCACCAGGGAAAGTTTGGGCATTGCAATCTATTTATTATTTTAATTATTGAACAATAACAATGAAAATAATCGATAATGGTTACAAATGAATATCGACATTTTACCACAGATAAGATTGTGAGATATTTTAACCCAGTTCACCACAGGGCGACGCCCTTTATCAGCTGACAATTCCGGAGCTCTCGCAATATGTTTCAAAACAAAACATTCAAGCTTTACATATTGCAATGAATTATTTTGGAATACACATGTATATATAACAATAATTTTGCATAAGGATTTTATTATAAAAGACATCATTTGTTTTTTTTAACATTGAATTTTCCTTTTTTTTAAGATCATGTAGACAAAACTGTTTTTAAGCATTTTTCAATCATTATAATAACACCATCCCCCATCTTCGGCAAAAAAAAAAATATTTTCGTAAAAAAAACAATTTTCAGGGTAACACTCAATATATTCCACAAAATGCCATCAACACATTAGCACAGATCATTATGGTTGGTAAGAATTTATTACAAAGGTAAACATTACCACATTACAAGATTCAGTTGGACAATGACACTTGTATAAGTAATTCAATTTGACATTTCAAACTTTTAATGTTATGTTGCAGTTGGTTTATCCTCATATATAAATATAACTGAGAATAACGGTCCGCCGAGACGTTGGGCTAACCAAGCATTCTTCACCACTGCTAACTTCAGTGAGTCTACAGCAAGGCGAGCGTTGAAGTTTGTGTGAAGAGCTCTGCCCATTCCTTCCAATATTATTAAGTCTACTCCTCGGACTTTCATTTCAGCGCATAAACCTGCAAAATATGTATTTTTCTTATGAAGATAGTAGGTAAGAAGGAACAAAATTTTTTTTATTTATATTAGGTAAGTATACAATTTGGTTGACTAGTATGACCATACTTTTTTGGTATTACATGTTAATACTTATACTTTTATTTTTTCTTTATACTGATTGGAAAATAAGATTTACTACAAATTTCTACAAACAATATAAATATGTTAATATAGTGTGAAATGTCTATTAGTAATAAAATATTGTCACACCACATGTTTAAGGAAAATTATTAAAACTTGTAATGAAATACATATAGTAGACCCTTTCTAACTTTTGCTTGTCATACCACACCACACACCCATCTTCTACATGTAATCTTCTTTCATCCTAAACCTTGGTGGCCCATTCACTTAACATTCAGATCTGTACAATACAACAGGTCTTACAATCAACTTGTAGATTTGTCCCTTAAGCTTTAGTAGCATTCTTGAAATACAAGTAACACTAGTGACCAGTATTATTATTCTATATTATAAATGTTACAAGCAAATTATTTTTTCTAATCCCTTACCTACACTAATAGTTCTGAGATCAAGACATGGGCCTCTCTGTCCACTGGATCTTACAACTAAATCACCAGAGGTCATAGCTGATGATATTACAGGACAAATGAGGGAGGCATGTCGCAGAACTTCTTCTAATTCCACATTGGTAATATCATTAAGAGCCGGCCATTCATTTGCACAAAGTATAATGGAGGTGCCTCGGAGTAATAATGCTCGTATAAATGGCAATATACCTAAAACTATATCAACTCCACTATTATCCACAAATACAGCTGCGCAATGGTGCACTGTCTTCTGCAAAAATATTAAATACAGTAATATTTAAACTTCATAAATAAATAACATGGAAGTGTAATATATTAAATTATGATTATCTATTTTAATGTCATCATTTTACCTCTAATTTCTCAAGCCATTTATCAAGGCCATCACACAACCATGGCCTGTTTTGAATCTTTTGCAAAGCACCATAAAGCCCACAATCAAGTATATCTGCAACAGCTTGAGCACCCCAGTCAAACATATTACCTGAAATTAAAATAATTTCAAACTCATTAAATTCCAGATATATATATTCCAAATGAAAATGGTAATGGTTTTTAGAATATGTTTCTTACCAGCAAGTACGCCCCGACAAATCTCAGTCCATCTTTGTCTCTCAGTTGGTAGAGCATCAATTTCATTTAGCCTAGATCTGAGGCTTGCAAGAGCGGTATCATTTTCATATTTCTTTTGTTGCTTCCATAAATCAAAGAATCCCTGGGAACGAAGGCATGTTTCGTTGATGTCAAGAAGCAATCTTATGGTCAATTGCCCGTGAGCACTAAAATCATAAATAATCATTTATATTATTTACCACAAGTAATTTATTTTCTATGCAGTCTGTGAATTTTCGATTTATTATATTAAATTAGTTACTAAATTTTTATTCGATTTCTTTTAAAGAGATACATGTTAAATTAATAAGCACCCTAAAATCATGTTGAAATAAGGTTTATTATAAAGTTTCTTCTCAAAAATACTTTCGTTTTAGGACGTTGTAAAATAGAGTAAAAATTAAAATTAATAATCGTGTTTATTATGTAAAGCCTTCTCTGAGAAAGAAAATTAACTAAAATGCTACTTACAGAGGGTTTACCCGAAGTTCCTTTATTGCCTCCACGTAACATGTTTTAAATTTTAAAGCTCTTATTTCCACTGTTGGATCGTCATTGTTTGTTAATGCAAAATTTACATATTTCTCAACGAGTTTTTCACACGTATTGAGCCAGTATTCTCTTGCTTCTTCATCTTTTAATAAGTCCAATGTATCAGGACTATATTTATCTGGCTCGAATAATATGTGAGACAAACCGAAATGTTCCATTATGGATGTAATTTAACTGTAACTAAATATTGCAATGTTGATTATTTGCTAATAACTTATCCCATTTTCATGTTTTATCACTATGCAAATATAATCTCCATATTATTTTATCTTATCTAGCTAATGACAGAACAGCAGACGTGTTTCAGACAAGCTTCGATTATTAAACATTAACCAACATTCAAAAAATACAAATGATATAAAGGAAATTAATAGTGTTACCAGATTTAATTGCTACATTCTGCTTAACTATTTTTTCACTAAATGTCAACATTTACCCGCAAGCTCATACACACACTAAGTGAAAACAATCACCAAACACTCATAGTGATCACACATAACGATTCACATTAATGTTTGCTATAATGTCAACGAATTGTCATCAATGTATTTCGTGTACTCATGCTAATTTTCTTTTAAGTTCTTTAATTTTACCCCAGCACTCCACTACACTGATGCTTTATTATTTCATTTTGTTATCTAATATAATATAAATCAATGCAAATCAAAAACCCCAGCCAAAAATTCTTGAAGGTTTCAAAGGGACCAAACATCGCGTAGATCGCGGAGAATCACTTAATCTGGTCACACTGGGAATTACGGAGTCAAAGAGTATATAATCGTTGAAGTCTACCTGTTGAAGCTAAATTTAGGGTGCCCAAAAGTATAAAACACCATGCTATATCGCGGTAAACCTATGCAATTAATTATTTGTAACGGTCAAGTTACGGTTAACTTACAATTAAAATCCCCTAGGTTTAAAAAATCGAATCATAACTAATCTATGATTTGTCAATTGACAACCGTCTCGTGTTTTTAATCTGTTTAAAATTTCTATATTGTCTATACTTATACATCATAGATTAGAGATTAGATTGTGTCGCTTCGTTTACTTGTGTGTGTTATTGAAACTATTGGAATGCGTTTAAAATGGAAAAGGCTGATGATATTTTTGAAAGACTGAATTTTGAATAAAGTGCAGTGATTCAATGAGTGTCATAAGGTATTTAAAATAGAATTGTGATTTGTGTTGTGTGATTGATGTAACGAATCAGTGGCAGTGGCACGCAAGATGGACGAATTGTCTAAGGGCATGTCACAAACAGGAAGCACTGTTGTAACTGACAAAAATCAAGAAAACGATGGTAAATATTCATAATATATTTTATATTATAATAATTCACTAGGTTTTAAAAGTTTTATGAGACTAGGCCTAAAATGAGCTTAAAAAATTTAAAATTGAAACGTAAAATCAACAATGAAACACCTAAAAATCGTTTTGATTAAAGGATATTTTTAACAGTGTCGTTGTATGTAGTGTGAAAATCAACACCTTTACGTTTTTCCTAAGTAAATTACGAATTTTAGTTAAGTAGGTACTATTCCTTATATAAATTCAAGTAAAATTATAAACATTAGATATCTCATTGTAATTTAAAAACCATTGAGATGTATTAAATATTTAAAACCATTAATATGTTTACATTTATTACCTCAATCATATATATAGAAACAACATGAAATGTATAAGTATATTCTTAGGTAACTAATTTAGTTGCGACTAATGCACAATTAAGGGTGCTGAGAACTTCACTACTAAAAGATATCAACAATTAGATTGAAAACAGACTATATGCCGATAAGTCCTACTACTGTCTTGTTTTTTCAAGTTTTAAGATTACATAACTTTAATCTTGGAAAAATTGTAGAATACCATAATAAGTTACATCAACTATATGTGATAATAAACTTGCCAAAAAAATGGAAAGTAACCAATTTAACAAACAATTCATTGTTTATTGATTTAATTTGATTGATTTATTCAGCATTATATTTTAGAATATTTTCTAGAATCTATTTTTAAAAGAAAACAAACCATAATCATGTTTATTAAACAGTTGACATACGTTGATAACAAGTCTACATCAAAATTGGTAGTGAAGACTTCCGCTGATGCAGAATGCTAATACAAATCTCCTTGATTTTCTAGCACAGATAACTTAAAAAACCTTAAGATTAAGCACATTTGGCACTTTGCCAAATCTCAAGGAACTGCAACCTCTTAATACAGCTTGAGATCATGATCTATACAGCTACTTCTGCCACATATTATGAAGCCAACTAAAGGTTGTAGAGCTTTCAATATTTTTATGTATATACAGATTAGTGAAGTGTGATTAAATTCATATTCTTTCTGGGCTTATTGTCTGTTTTAAATTAACAACTAATATTTGTTGTATTTTGTTTTTTTTTTGTAAGTTTTTGTAATTAAGACCGTTGAACAAAAAACACAACTTGTTATAAAAAAATCCAACAATCTGACTGAATGTACCCTTATGATGCTCAGGAAAAGAATATGAATTGAATAACATCTCATTCAGTCAAAATCGGTTCAATTGATTATGCTACAAGAGGAGGACAATGAAATACATATACTTTATAAACCCACTAAATAAATTACATATGTTCAAAAGGTATAACCCTCCAGATTCATTCGGGTAAAAGTAATAGGTACAAATACATGGTTTTCATTGTTTAAAAATATGTATTCAAACTGCTTACAACCAAATATAAATTATAAGCTTTTACCAACTTTATCATGTTTATTAATGCCCGGATACATTATTCCAGTCCTGTGATTGAAATCAGAGCTGGATTAAAACATGAAAAATTTAAATCCAAGCTGCAACTGCAATACACACAGTGCATTTCAGTGTGGGTTCCATGTTTCATTTTTAATTTAGTGCTGATTGCGATCACTGGACTGGAATTATGAAAAGTGGGCATAATTGTAAAATTCGTAAATAGTTTGTATGTCTTTTCGTAATGCGATCGATGCGATTCTTATCTTAAAAGTATTTTATAGATTTAAAAATAATAACAATAATATGGATAAAAGAGCTTACAAGTTATGTTTCTCCAGAGATTTCTCTATTTTTAACATGTCCGAAAGCCAAGTCGTTCGTCTTTATCTAGATTAATTTTTGGCAGTTCATCAATGTAAATTCGGGTTGATATACGTCTCCAAGGTCACTCGTAATGGTAGCCCACCTCTTCACAGGGAGTTTAGATCCTGTTTCTACAAGTGTACAAATCATTGTCGTAAAAAGATTCAACTTTTACTTTTAGATATTTTACTAGAAGGTGATATACATGCGTGGCCATTTGGTATCGTAATAGCTAAGATTCGTAAAGAAGTTTGTAAAAATATGCACAATTAAAAGTTCCTTTTTTTAATGTGTCATACGTACATGCACTTAATGCCGCTCTCTTTGTAAGGATCTGGGGTAATTACGTTTGTTTGAGTCCTTGCATTATGTTTTCATATGCACTTATAAAGCGCTCGTTATCACTTAATAGTAAATTAGCCTTCATATGACCTTTCATTAAGAGAACATCGAAATCATTGTAATTTTATTAGACTATTAGCACTCATCGAGAAGCATAAAAATTGTGGTTTTAACATTTGCTATTGTCGTATTGTACGTTTCTTACTTCGTTATTATTATACATGTTTTTATTTCATTTTTATCGATTTTAGTATATTTTTTGGTCAATCATAGTTTCAAAGCAAAACCTTTGAAACGAAATGATCTGTATTTAGGAGATAGATATACCATAAACCCAAATGCAAGTGTTCAGAACAATTTTTATGTTAAATAGACGCGTGTTGTGGTTAACTTTTTCTAATGTGGCGTGAACAGTTTATCAAGCCATAAATATTGCTATCATGTAGTTGTAGGGTTTACAATATTTCGTTTTAATAGTTGGCCATCAGCCATTTGACCTGCGACTACATCTTTATGCTCGTAAACAGAAAAAAGTATTTTCATTTTTTTTAACTTATTAACAGAGACCTTCTAGCGCTAGGGTATGTCGATGATGCAACTCGCATAAGGTGTGAATTTACAATATAAATCATAGATTAAATAAAATTCATAATAAACTGAAGTCAATGGTATAAGTTATATAAGAGTATATGTATTAGATAAGTGTTTGCGAAGGCGCAAAGTAATTTTTTGTGACCTATTTGATCTCGCGATATCATCTCCGAAAGCATCTTAAACCTGACATAAATATAAGTAAAAATATAAATGAGTTATAACACCCCACAAGGCAAATAAAAAGGTATTTATTAAATACTGGCAATGGCCTGCGACTTCATCCGCGCGAAATTAAAAAAAAAAATCTTTAAATGAATATAACCATGAATATAATAAATGTTTGGATATAGGTATCAATTTAAACAGAAAACAATTACTACAAGAACTCAGATCATAAGTTGTAAATCAATTGCTTAGAAGTGAAACATAGACGATTTTCAGAAAAGGTTATATGCTTAATTCAACAAGTTATTACTTGTTAATGATTTTCTACTGGAAAATGTTGCTTTATGTTGCATATAATTGTATATTGTTAAAATTTACAATTCTTTTTTAATGCATAATTCGTGTCAATTATCACTTCTTCATAATGAACAAAGATTTTAGCTATATTCATTTATTTGCCATTGTACATGATCTAGCATAATATGTTATATTGTTTTACTACCATATTTTTGGTTTTCTTGTATTTAGAGTTTGATAGATAAAGCTTTTCCAGATGGTGTAATGCGTGGTTCGCAGCACGCACGCCAACCATGTTAGCGTTGGTAGAACAACTTCGATTGTACCTCGGTGGAGGATGTGAGTGCGAATGCATTTGTCAATTGTGTGCGCCACCATCACCTGCCGACTACCGACAACTCTAGAGACACTTGGATGCCTTTAAATGTAGACATTTATTAACAACTGCCGGCATTCACGCAAATATGTTAAAAAACGAAACGTATTGCTACAATTAAAGGCATATCTAATGTTTTTCTTGCCATACACTCCTACATACTGTAAAATGTAAATATTTTCATTTATATACTGTTCGTAAATTACATTTATCAGGTCTAATAGTAATTTAAAAATTAACCGATCCATTTAATTTTTGATGTTTATTTTGAATCGTAATAAAACGGCTAACATTTAAAAATTTGATAGATGTATATTGAATACGGTGTGTCTTATAACTGCATGGTCAGTGTGATTTGTAATAATAGATGATATATTATTTGTAATTAATATAATACGCGTGTTAACGTACATATATGTTAAATGCCTTTAGACAAGCAACAATGTTGTGTGCATCATAAGAAATGCTGTTTCCTTATTTTTAATAACGTTCAGATTCTTATTTAAGGCGACACATATAAATACCGATTGACAACACAACACATACGAACTTAAAGGATGTCGACAACATGGACTGTCGTTGAAGTTTCAAATTCGTTATTAATCAGAAATAGGAAATACGTGAACACAATCTATATGTTTTATTATATTGTACATAAGTTTCGGAACTGACAGTAATGACGTACTTGCAGTGCGTTCTTTTATATTTATGTGAAGAGGAGATAAAGATGCATCGGTATTCAATATTGTTGTTTGTACATGAATGAAGATGCACTGGTGCCAAGAGTGGCGGGTGTTCCCTGCGTGTCACAATCGTGACTCAGCACACACGGCCCTGAACTATTAGCGATAGAAAACGACCTGAATGAAAACGTACCACGTGCTCACTTACGTATATACTTAGCTTACTGGAAGCAAACCTGTTATGCCATTTACTAGATACGAATTTTAAATCTAATGAATATCAGGCAGACTAATAAGCGATGAATGTTTCTGTGGGTTTTTGATTATAAATAAAAATGTTGTGATATCTGTATTTATTAAGTATTCAATAAAATAAATATTTAGCATAGCAGATAAATGCATTATTTTTTGTAATGAACTGTTTGTACATATCACAGTGTTTCTGAAGAGAACTTTTCCATAACCTTCATTTGAAGAAGGCTTTTTGAATAGTGGACTCATCTTAATTTGAAATGCAATTAATTTGTAGAAAAATAAGATTGACCTTATAAATTAAATCGCGAACTTATAGATTCTTAATATTTTGCGATGTTGTTTTTGTTATTTTACATACTATTAAACATTATTTCCAATACTTTTAGGCGAGGTGTGTAGTTTGTCTACACCAAAATGGATTTGACAATATGCCAAATATTTCAATATTGCCAATAGAGAAATAAACGTTTCATATATCTACATTTACTGTAAACCTGTATCCATACTAATTGTTACACTATAACGTCTTTCAGTTTGTCCTCCATTGGGTAATGTCATCCAAAATGAGCAGTGGTATAAGCCTATTTTAGGCAACAAAAGCACGTAAAACGATGTTTTAAAGGCCAGCTTGAGGTTATAGCAAGGAGACAATGGTAGCTGTCAATAACCTTAAGCACGTAATATTTATTTATGTCGTTTACTACACATGTGACATGTTTAAGTGCATGCATTGTCAAAAACAACTGAAGTTATAGTAATGGTATGTATAATGAAACAAAACATGCAGTCTACTGTGTAAATACGAGATCTAAGCATTATATTTAGTAATATTATAATATATGTAAAGCAGTTCTTATGCTTGAGCAACAAAAATCCATTTTCCTTTTTATATTTATTAATATACATTACTAACAGTATCAAAACTATCAAAATCTAAACTATTAAATACCCCACATATTAAACACTTCTAATTTTATAATCTACAATTGTAAAATGTGAATGGGTAAAATGTATGTTTTATAGTTTAACATCTCTTTTATAATTAGTCAGTATAATTCTTTAAAATTATACATTATGTATTGTAAACTTAATGCGCTGAATAAAACAACAATTTAAAAATATTCATTGTACTGGTAAAGTAAATTGCGAATAACATTAAAATATAAATTTAACTTTATATAAACAGTATTTACACTTCTTCTTAATGACAGGATTTTCTTAACAATTTCATTTTTGAGTTAAACTTCCGTATCATATTTTCGCAAAATGTAATTATATGAACAAAGAATATCCAAATAACTGTTTATTATTTCTGTTTACAAACTTTGAATTCGCGGGGCGTTCTTCTGAATGAATCAAAGGAAGTAGGGAACGAAGGGTATCTGGTTCTTTTCGAGGCAAATCGTAATATGCTAAATCGTGTTTACATTCGTCGGCATGATCGCAAAACGCACAAAAGCCTTCCTTGGGTTCTGCATACAAACATCTTTATTAAGACTGTTGACCTTCATGTCGACTAAATGGATACTTTATTATTTATATAAAATTTCCTCATCTACACAATCATCAGAGATACAAGAGGTTAAACATTGTCTAGGCTTAAGATTAAATATAATCAATTTATTCTAAAAAAAACTTCTAAGGAGCTACATCTTGTAAAAAAGTTAAAATTTTCCTTGGCATGTTTGCTGTGTAGTATTTTCCCCATTTGACGTACAAGATGCGACGATATCGAAGTACGCGATCTTGGAATAATTAATTATGACTGCAGCGAATGCAGCCCGGTACGTGATTTACTTACCATAACAATACATTGCCACTAATCATCGGGTTTTTGTTACTGCGCTAATAGCATGAATACTCAGGATGTATTAGTTTATCTTACATTGACTCGGTTGGATATTTGATTTAAAATCGTAAAACATGGTTTTGTACGAAATGTAACACTTTATTATTGTGTGTTAAAATTCGAATACAAATATAGTACAAGTAATTGATGAGATCTTGGTCAATGTTGACAAAATATCTAGTATATGATGAGGTTGTTGTTGAATTGGTAATAATTAGTATCTGATATTTGATTTCCGCTCGCTGCGTACTGAACCGCGTTGCAACGTAGTTGGAGCAGACGCAGAACACTCAACAGACTTTTTTCGAATCTTGTTGCTGATTGTAAGTAATCAATAGAGGTGACCAGCACATTACATAAACAGAAATCTAATGTTACAGGCTCGTCGAGTCCATTCATATACGTAAGCGAGTCGTGCCTGGAGTGCGAGCGAGTGCGGGCGGCGTGCGAGCGGCTGGGCGCCGTAGAACCGGCCCGCACGGCGGATGCGCTGCCGTCGCCGCAGCCGCCGCCCGCGCCCCCCTCGTACCTTGTCACCACACCTTTTGACGGAGACCTATTCGATGCTGCACACAGGGCCAAGTACAGGTTAGTGTCCATCAGGTTTAATATTTAACATTTGACGATACTAACCTTATTTATATCTGGTCTAGGATTGTTTGTTATAAATGGATGCGGCCACTTTTTCTTCCCGCTATTTCTGTCGATCTTTTGTTTTTTTTTCATTTTTTAAGTTATAAATATCATCTCTTAAAATAAAATAAAAAATTGAAAAAATAGCTTAGGTATAGATGTAATGTATCCAAATTATTGTTTAGTCTGTAAGCATTGAGCTTACGACGCGTGAGTCAGTCGCGCCGAAGTCGATTGTATGAACAATCCGAGTCGAAGCGCGGTGCGGAATGCTAACAGTGACGAAGCCCGCCGTTGCCCGGCTTACGGCCGATTTACGACATCTATAAACGAGACCTGCACGCCTCTGTACACGCACACGTTACATAGCAGTACATCTTCCAAATACGTATGTACACATTCATGAACCAAAAAGGTAGAAGCTGGATTAATTGACATAAAGGCAGAAGCTTAAACTAATGACCGATAAGTTTTTGACCCAATGCTTCTTTTAGATGGCAATATCTAGAAAGAACAGCCATCCTCTACACTTGATAGGCACTTATCCTTACGTTTCTAACAGGTATACGTATAAAATATAAGCCAAGTAAACACTTTGCTTAAGCGTTCTTCCGATAATTACGACTGTTATTTTCTTTAGCCGACAAGATTTTGTGGGTCAAGGAAATGTAACTAAAAGCACATCGTCCTTAATAAAAGATAAGGTAGATAAGAAAATAGGAAGGTTTTTTAATAGCGTGATTTATTCCAGGTGTAAATTAGTAGTTTTATTGGTTTTGGTAATTGGTAATCTTTATTGGCGTGTGTTTAAACATATTGAAAGTTGTTCAGACAACTAATTTTTCCAATATAGGTACTTAAATATAAAAGAAATCTAATAAATGTGATCTATTTATACAGGGTGTCCCGTGTACGTACGACACGACGAAGACGTACGACGTGTAGAAAAAAAAACACATTTTAATTATTAAAAATATGAGGATTCAACTTATGCCTCTTTCCAAAGTTCAATCAAATTTTTTAACCGTCTCTACAATCAATGTCAATATTATTTCGTGGGTAGAAAATTAAATTTAAAGATTTTTTGTCACTTGTAAAATTTTAATATTGAGGGAGTGAGAATTCGTCTTAGATTTTTAGATTTCACACGGTTCAAGTCGCCTAAAACAGCTAGGTAATCGATAAAAAAAATAGTTTTACTTTCGTTGTATTATGTCAATGAAACAATGTTATCGACCTTGGCTTGTAGTGTTGCAAAATTCTGCATTTTTACTGTTATATTGTTTAGAAAAGCTGTATAATAAAGAGCGTTCTTTAGTGAATATTGACGTTTCATACTGAAGTGCTTCAAACGTGATGAAATGTTTATTTGCTGTTAATCAATATAAAACTACTCAACCACTCAATACCCGATGATTATCAAAATTTATCGACGTTTATGAATTCTATGCGGTTTTTATGTACTAATAGACAGATTGTGTTTATTGATAGGTAAATTCGTTTACAAATTTATAATTTTAACCTCTTACACATCGAGTGATTTTATAGCGTACTTTTGCGGAAATACCTGTTGTTAAGCGTTCGGGCAACCTTTGAAAGAATTATAATCGAGAATTTTACCCTGAACGTAAGTCGGGGTTGTTTACACACGAACGTTGATTCGTAAAAAGGTCGTGGATCGGTGACTGTATTTCATGGAATGATGTAAATAAAGGTGCGAGTGCGTGTGGGAGGGCGCCGCGGCGGTTGCGGGTGCGGCGACGGCGGCGTAGCGCGAGGGTCGCCCTTGCGGCCGCGCGACGCTCCTCGCTATTTTCGGCCTTACATTCCTCGCGACTGTTTTTCAATCTAACGTGAAGCGCATAACGCGCTTGCCGCCTGCGTCTTTGTGTTCTCAACATGAATACTCGATAAAATTCTATTCATCGATTCTTCTCACGTTCGATTGATTTACTTTTAAACGAATTATCGAAGCGAAATCGGAAATTGTGCTCGTGTTTGTCGACATGCGGCCGACGTGCTAGTGATGTTTTTAGCTAATTTTTATTGTAACATGTGGATTAATCGTATCGAAAACAAGTGTTATACAAACCGGACTAGTGTCTTATTATAAGGAAAGTGTCGTCAATGGGTCCCACGCGGTTACCACCAACGCCGGAGGAGGAAGAAGCTCCGAACGGACTCTTACTTTGTCCAGATCAAAGTTCGCCGGATATAGCGCCACCAAAATGCAATCCGTAAGCAAAATTTAATGAATGTAACATCTTTTTTGATTAAACAATTCGGTGGAAAATATAGAGAATTATCAATCTATACTCTGTTTTCGTGTAGGAAAGAGACATGCCGCCTATTAATACTTGCTAAAGTTAACAGAATTGGAATACTTGTTAATAGAAAACCGTTAAATTAACCAAGGACTAGTATTTCTTAAGTGTGATTGACACTCGTACAATATAAGTGTTTTTAAAATTGTCCATATCCGTGCAACGATTGCACGCAATCTGCTATTGGTCAATAAAATCGCTTTGAAATTAAAATAGGTACGTTTTTACCTTGTATTAATCAACGTAACTTATTTGGCTTCTCAATATTAGTTATTAAATTCATTCATTACATTTGTGTTTCAACACCGACATCGTAATACAATGCTAATGATAAATTATAAAGAAAGAAAAAATAATTGTTTCTTATTATGCCGATTTTATCTTATCTTACTATTATTATAAATGCGAATGTTTACATGAATGGGTGGATGGATGTTTATCTCTAGGAAGGCTCAGCGGAACTCGATAAAATTTGGTAGAGGTGTAGAACATAATGTATAAAAACACCTAGGCTACTATTTAGGTTTTTTTCATTGTTTGTGGCCGTAGTCGCGGGCGACTGCTAGTTTACAATAATATAGGCATATGAATCAACGACTTTAAATAATTCGTATCTAATAAAAAAAACTTAGCAATATTCTTGTAAACACGTTTTAGACAGAATTCGTCATTAGTTATTTTCTGTTCAGTCATTACATTTGCTTACATGATATCGTTCATTCATACTAAGTTCAAATCGTCATAGTGATTTTATTGACAAAATATCTCTATCCTTTTCTCTTTAGCAGACTGTCCCAAGTTTACACCAGCCGCGTTATTCGACAACTCTTATAAAGAAGTTATTCATTACTCTTCGTTTCCTTAATAAATATTTAGACTGACAAATGCAAAACGAATTATGTGTTAAAAATAAGACTAAAGATGGTAACCGCTTTTTTACATGAAATATCAGTAAATACACTGACTTACAACGTGGCAGTCATGTATTAGCTAGAATCTACTTAGGTCTTTAGTTCTTTGATTACGATTCATGTGACGTTTTTTTTCTTGTTTAACGTGAGTTATCAATAATATGTGGGAAAATCTGTAATGATTAATATCGTCGTGCATTATCTTAATAGTGTAGCTTACATTGGAGCTTTCCCACGATCTAGTAATGCTTGACATTCATCTGTTAAAGATGTTGAATAGTCAGCTATTATAGACGTCGTGAATATGAGATGTAAACATTACCTTGTTTGATATTTTATAGTCTACGGAGTCGCCGCACGCCGACGACACGACTAAACAGACGTTGTCATACATCCAAAGGGAAGTTAGTCTAGAAGCACTGCTCTCATCAAAACTGATAAGATAACAAATTGCAAATGTTTAGATAAACATAGGTTTTTGCCCGCGACTCCGTTTTTAGAATTAAATACTAAACTTGAAATCCTATGTGTTGTCGCAGACAATATTCTGCAACTGTGCCAAAATTAATTCAGATTTGTTTTGGAGATACCTTCTTACAAACATCCATTCATCCATCCATCCATCTAAATTTTGGCATTTATAATAATAGTAAGATTAGACATTGTCGCGTTATTTTAATTTGTGATATCAAAACTAAACATATGTGCCGAAATTCAGGAACCATTGGGATGTAAGGGATATAATTTTAGTTACTAGATATGACCCAAATAAACAAACTTAACAAGTTTCTAACTAGGCAAGATACACTTGCGTACATACATACAACTGACTTAAGGCCACATCAGCTTTAGACTTTGTCAAACGTAATAATTCAATGCGTTAATTAGACGTGTGAGATCATAGCAATGTTTGTGTTTCTTGTTATCACATCTCGGACGGTCGGTAGATTGTTTTCATATTCCATATCGCAATTATCATTTCACAGCACGTTTATACATTAATATTTAAAAGTGTATGATATAGGTACAAATAGTGAATAGCAATATGTACTCATACCTTAACTCATTACAACTACGGGTTCGGATAAAGTTGCCTGACCCTATCCCTGATCAGACGTGCTTCATAAACAAAACCGAGTCAAAGTATTTCTTGTTATTATATAGTAATATAATAGTTCTAGTTATCATATAAATAAAAAACAAAGAGCAGGATACCCAGGAACGATAATCACAATTATTGAATTCACAGAAACATGTCGTATTGCGCTTAACCCAATTCAATCTTTAGAAAATCGCTTGTGTTTGTCGGAATTCGAATGTAATTCGTCAGAACTATTTCGATCGGTCTCCGTGCCCACGATATTCGTGTGTGGCTGTGTCCTGTGACGTCACGCCGGCGTCGGTAGGAAGCGCACGCGTCACGCGCGACGCGCCAGTCTATCGCCCGGTACGATCATTCAAAGTTTTTTTGCTATAAGTACAGTCGCCTTCGTGAAGGTATTCCAGTTACAGATGAATTATTTTGCACCTTGCAACAAACTTTAACTGCCGACTTTTCTTACATATAAACAATAGGCGTCTATCTATTTTTTGAATAATTGAAAAACAATTGTTACACAAATTATCGACACGTTGTAAGACCTACTAGACGTTCAAACGATTATCGCTTTTAATGTGGAACACTGCCAATGAGCGTGACTGTACATTGCTGTTTCCTATGTACGAGTACGACCCGGCTCCAGTGCTATTCACAGCTAGCGATATAGCTCCTCGCTCATTTTGGTTGTTCGACACTTTCCGGCAATAAACACAATCTTGAACTATGTTAAAGGTAGTCATACTACGAATGTGCCATTTATGAATTAGTATTCTACGAGAAATTCATACAATTGGAAAACTACTATTATAAAATTATACAATAATATTGAACACAGTCTTAATTGTTTGTTTATAGTAAACAAATTGTGCTCCGAAGTCTCTTAGGTAATTAAAAACATTACGTAAATTGTTTCGGAGTACATGTAATTAAAAATATGACAATATTTAAATTTATATACATTAAAACCATAAATCTTGAATAAGACATTTGAGGTGTTGTGTCGTTTTCGAGAGACGCATTCTGCTTTAAACTTAAACCAAACCCATCATCCGTCTCTTACTATAACATGAAGAGCAGAAAACTGCGTAATAATAGTGCATTTCCCCCTTCTTAAATCATAATACGGTTCTGCGAATGTGTTAAGTATTATTAAAATCTGTTCATTACATTTAGAGTTTACGTAAACAAATAATCTTTGTTCAGGTTAATATTAATAGTGGTAGTAGTAGGTAAACGCCGTTAATTTTTTTGGTTTTAGTTTTAAATAATGATTTTAACATAAAATAAAAACGTCTTTGGCCCAAATAGACAAGGTAACTTTTTTCCGTTACAAACAGCTGACCCAACGAAACAACAATGTTAGTTCCGGCAATTGTTTCGTAAATCAAATCAAGTGTACAATACCACAATTAAGTCGTCACCTATTGATGATCAAAACCGTTGTTTTTAAATCGGAATTATTGATATGTGTTTATTTAAAGTATGTAGTATAAATAGCTGGCAATTGTAAAAATGAGAGGAAGACAAAATTGTTTTAGATAGAGTTCAAACCCTCATATACATCGTAGTCAGTATTTGCCCATGATTGTTCCTAATATTTTTATTATTATCTGTTGCATAAAAGTGTATTTTTATTACCAAGTGCATGTTACATTAGGGTGCTGGGACCGACGGCGGTGCTGCAGCTGGCGGAGCGCGACGAGCCCCCGCCCGCCAATGCGCGCCCGCTCTACTCGCTGGCGATGCGCGGAGCCGTTATATGCTTTTCGGGATTCCGAAAAAAAGATGAACTCGTAAGTGCATTTTTTAGCATTTAAGATTTTCATTCATCATTAACACAGTTATATAGAATTTTATGTAGAAGATTCATACTTTTTAAGGTATGTAGCTAAGCAAAATTTTACGGTAGGTACCTAATAGCAATTTGTAGATGTTTTCTCTCTGCTGCTAAGTTTCTCAGTTACCATAAATCCTTCCGTTGTATAAATGGATAAATTACTTTGATAGATTTTTATCTGTTTACATACACTTCAAACATTGTTATCGTTAATTTTTACATGTGTAACAATGTGTAGGTATCAGAGTCGATGCTTCCATTTGCAATAATAGCGCACTTGAATATCAGGCGAGCCACTTGACGCGTGCAGTGTCTGGGTATATAGTTAGAAACTGTTCAATTTCTCGTTCGATCAAGGTCATTTTACAACCAAAGACGAAATTTGGTATTGAAAACTATAACACCGAATCATTAAACAATATTTTTATTTTATCGACATAAATTGCATGTATCTCTCAAACTATTCGTGCAGTAAGAATGTTAAATATCTGCAAAAGATGTTCGCGATTGAAGTATACTGTTGAACGTGTTTCTACTTAGTATGAACCATTGTTAATGAAATTATTAAAAGAAATTTCTAATATATTGTTGGAGGAACATGTTTTCCCTGTCCGTCAAGTGTTACCGGGAAGCGTGAAATGACTCAAATGTAAATAATAATACATGAGTAAAATTTATTCCCTATGTTTGTTATTTTAGCGTTATTATTGTTTGAATTCTCAGTAGCGTGTTTTCAATTTTCTGCATAACCTATTTAGTATAATAATTTCTTTTTTCTTATTTAATGAAATTGTTACTATCGTTTTACTTTGAAATGAAACATAGAAAAACACAAAAATTAAATCAAATGAAAATGAAATCTATCGCCTCGTAGTCTATTTCAATGGGTAATTCGTAGTCGCTGTATGAAATTAAGCTGTAAAAATAAAATCTCTGGATCTCCGCTCTATTGGTGTTTTACGGTTAAAAGAAATTGGTTTTTATTTTTGATTAAAATTTAGGTTACTTACCAAAATCGAGATCTGTAAATAACTTAACACAGATCGCATGTAACAATTTTGGTCATTGTCAACAATTGCATTAACGCCGCTTTGATATATGATTTGGGCAGTACTAAAACACGTGTTACAATAAATCTGGATTAGTCAATGATTTATGGCGGTTTGCGACTCAGCTTAAAGCAGCGTTAGCGCCACTTAAAACCAGTACGTTACGTTGTTACGTAAACAACCCAGCTCGACTGCAAAATATTTAAATTTTTATAAATACTAGCTGTCGCCCGCGACTCCAAACGCGCGGAATTAAAAAAACATAATTAGTAGCCTGCGTGTTCTTCCAGACTACGTTCTATGTGTATGCCAAATTTCATCAAGATCCGTTCAGCCATTGTAGAGATACCTTCAAACAAACATCCATCCATCCATCCATCTATCCATCCAAACGTTCGCATTTATAAAATTAGTAAGATAGTAAGATTTACTAAATTTATTACATTCATTATTATAATTAAACTTTATATCTGTACCGCAGACGTACCTGATAACTTTGATCCACTACATGGGCGGGTCAATCCGCAAGGATATGTCGAGCAAGGTGACACACCTGATCGCAGCGGCGGCGACGGGCGACAAGTACCGTTATGCCACAGGCTTCGGCCTGCCCGTGCTGGCGCGATCCTGGGTCGACGCCTGCTGGGAGCGCCGCGACGACCCCGCTTGCCTCGCCACAGACGACACAATCATTGTAAGCGTTTGTTACCTCAATCATTTTATGATCATTTATAATTTATTAGTCGCTAGTATAATATTTCTTGCTTCAAAATAATTCGATAATTTATTTACGGCGATATTTAATTTTTCTCAAAAAAGTAGGTCTAGTAGAAAAGTAGGTTACAATTGATTTCTACACACTGTCTTATCGCGATTTTTATCTCAAGAGTTTTGGTTTTGATTATCGTTAATATGACAACAAAGTTAGTGAAATAAGAATGTTGCAGTTCTATATCAGTTTATAGTACATTTTCTTCTTATGTGACCTAAAAATAATATTTTTAAGTAAGTGCAGTGCAGATCTTTATATGACGCCTTCCTACGAACGGTGCACTCGGTTATTATTTTAAACTATCACTTATTAAACGATCGGTTGTATGATATTTTATATGCATTTTACAGAAAGAGCACAAGTTAAAAGTGTTTGCTGGTGCGCGGGTATGCTTCGTGGGCTTCCCCGAGGATGAGACGCAGCACATGGCGGAGGTGCTCGCCAGCAACGGCGGCGCCACCTGCCCCCTCGACGACCCGGACTGCACGCACGTCGTGAGTACCACATACATTATCTATGGGGATATACACAGCGGTATTACAATACACTGATTGAAATGTACATTCAAACTTTATATTAAGGCTCTTTTTCAATAGGAAATGGTTTAAGTTATAATGTTATATTTATATTTCGGACGCCAATTTTTTAGAACTAAAATGCATATAACTTACGTCATTTTTTGTAGCACACGATCTCAATTAAAACTAACCTTTTGCTCGAAGTAATTCATATTATTGTTTATTATACCAAATAATTAGTTTAGTTTCAAAGTTAACCGTGAAATTCTGTACTATTATTTGTTTTCAATGCAAATTAATGGAGAAAAAAAACGATGACATGTTTTGAATGACTGACGATATTTTGTTCCCTTTAATGTCTACTGAAATACGTAAAAGTAATATGTTATCTAATATAATAAGTAAATCATTATTTCCTTGTTAGAAACTAACACTTTGAACATGTAACTCTTTGATAGTTTTATCGTAATTGAATCAAAGCAGTATTAAAGCAGAGTTTGTTTACAAGCGCGTCGTGAGCGCACGTACACAAGTCGGTCGATGCGTGAGGTTGTCGTTTCCGCTTACTCTATGGTGAAACCGTTAATTCAAACGGTATAGCTGATGTATTTTAATTATTTTGGAACTAGAGAACTTCTTACGTGTATTTTATAAAAAAGTAAAAAACAAGAGCTTGAGAGCAATATGCAACTCCCAAAGTAATCACAATATCAAACAATTGTCAGTAATCACCAAACCGATAGTTATCTTATGATATTATCATGAATTGTTTACGTAAAAAATATTTTTAAATTTATAGCACATTCATCATTTATTAGTTTTAGCTCAATAGAATTAGCATGCTTGTAGTACCTTCGGGAATAGAACTCATAGATTAGTTACTAGTAGACATTTCAATTTATGTTGTAGTATGTCACTTCCTTTATGTATTTAAGGTGTATGATGTATACGCTGCTAGTGATTGCTTTGCGTTTAGCGACATCTTCATGACCTTATGCCGTGTAATGTTTATTCAATTATGTACCGATGGAGTAACAGCGTTCTTGTTTATATTTTGACAGCCGTTATTATAATCTGCATCCAAATTATTTTTTGTTTTCGAAATTAGTTGTTTTCTTTTATAATAGAATGGGCCTTCCTTGTACATTACTGAGTCTTCCTCTGACTCGGTATTTATAATTCGTCACGACCTATTCCTCACGGCGCAAGTCGACCCATTGTCTATTCACCACTTTTGTTTTGCCGCAAATCAGTTAGCACACCATATTATCATTCCACGTTTCTTTTTCTTCGCTTTGATTTTTCGGTATCAATTTTATATTTGTGT
Source organism: Papilio xuthus (assembly GCF_000836235.2). Lineage (NCBI taxonomy): Eukaryota > Metazoa > Arthropoda > Insecta > Lepidoptera > Papilionidae > Papilio > Papilio xuthus. The sequence continues at coordinate 1,740,313 of NW_013530969.1, forward strand.
GTATGTATGTGGCTTCTGTGTACTGACTTATCATACAACTTCATAACAATGATCATTGGTTGTTTACACATTTCATACTTCAATCACTTTTGTTTCTATTAGCGTATTTTGCACCATTTTGTAATCATATTCTTTCTGTTACTCGCTTGTTTTATTTATAGAAACTCTATTCTTTGCGATCGTTCAGCCTTTCGTGATTTCATCCATGACGCTAAAATACAAGCAATAAAAATGTATTACGTACACAAGTTTAATGTTTGTTAGGTAGACGCTTTTACGTGTTTAACTATCTTTCTCACGATGGTAATAATATCGTTCTGCATGTTTGTAAATGGAATGGCTTCATTACATCATTGCGTGGTGTGTTTCACACATGTTTCAGGTAATGGCCAATGGGGAGACTTTCGGTCGTTCGCTTATCCTATCACCTCCTGTGATCACTCCAGAAACCTCCGCAAAACCCTCACGAAACACATCTAACCGTTCCCAAAACACACCCAAGACCTCATTGTACCGTAGATTATCCGCTCGGCTATCGGGACGCCGAACCAGTCCCAGCAAACATGATATTGATTCCATTGAAAATCGTTCTCGAGACGACAGAGAACAGCGCTTGGAGCGCGCCAGAAACAGTATTAAACAAAACCAAAGCAAAGATGAAACAGATAACTCGAGAGTTAGCTATGTAGGAAAGTCATTTATAGATGATTCGTGCACTAATAGCGATAAAAACCAAAGTACTGGCCAAGTGGAGAGCGTTGAGTTACGGCAATATAAAACATGCGGCAAAGAAAACAAATACTCTTCGCAAGCGCTACTCGGAAGTAGATTAAGCAGCAAAGATAAAAGGGAAGTCTTTAGAAATAAGTCTATTAACGTTTTCAATCTAGTGGAGTGTCTTACGGAAGCGGGATCGCTTCATTCGTCGTTAACAAAAAGCTTGTGTGATCTGGATTGCAAGGACGAGTCGGGCTTTCTCTTGCCCACGTCCGCCGTCAGTAAGGAACTGCAACATTCGACTACTACTATATCCTCAGGTAAAAAGAGAAGTAGAAATTCAACGGAATCCAACTTTCAAGTAAGCGTGGTCGATGCCAATATTTCACCTGACAAATGTGACGAAAGTAACTGGAAATCTATTAAAAGATTAAAAATTAAAGATTCCTTCAAATTCAAGAATCGACCTACCATTTTCAAAAGGACAAAAAAAGATCCTGTATCAAAAACCATGGGGGATATTACAGTGGAGCCCGTTAGCCCTGAAAGTGTAAAGCCCACCGATCCCGCGGGTGAATTTGTAGCATCGACATCTTCTCCCATCAGAGAAGATGACAACGCCTCTGTTAGCTCGCTAAATATAAGCAAACAATCGGGATTTTTTGACATTTCTTTCGCATCCATCCGGAGCTCAAAAACGGTAAAGTCTGCTTCGAAGTTACGGAGGAGTGTTAAATCGTTCACTGCTTCCTTCCGAAGCGAAAGGAAGAAGAAATATGAGAAAAGAGTAGAACGCAACACGGTAGAAGTGAATCCATGCCATCTGCCATCGGATTTAAAAAATGTTTCTACGCCAAAGAGAGAGCTCGATGTGATGAATTTGGACATATCGCCGGTGCAAGTCGACACAATCGATAGCACAGACATGCGGACACCGCGCAGAGATGAAACCGACGTCGATGACTGCGACGACTCGGTGATTTTCAAAACTCCTCAGCGAGTGTGGCTGCGGACGCACCGCCACTCTATTTGCGGCGGCGCGGATCTGAAAGCGAACGTGTCGCAGTCGTGCAGCGCCATTCCCGTCCCCGCCCCCTCCCAATCGTGTGCTCCCTCCCCCGCGCCCCGGCCCGCCCGCGACCAGCCGCAGCCCGCCTCGACGCCCCCCACCCGCGGCGTCCGCGCCATATCGCAATGCCATGGACTATCGCTGCCGGTACTAACACCATTTAATTCAGTACTACTAAATTAGACTAAACTTGTCATGCCATAGACATTACGCTGTATCGTTGCGATAAGATTAATGAAAGCCAAATTTCTGTCCAAATGCAAGCTATACTATATGCATGTCCTCTTTAGTATGTTCAAATTGTTCAGGCGCTTACATGTGCACTAAGGAATGGGATTATTGGATGCGGACGATGTATTTATTCCGTTTAAACAAACTCGAAGGCAGTGGCAGGTATTTAACTTTTACTTATAAAACACACAGGTTGTAGACGTACACAACACGGGCGTGGCGCCCGAATGCTCACCGAGAGTACACATAGTCAAAGCCGAATGGTTTTGGGCGTCGGTACAGAACGAAGAGGCACAAGACGAGAGAGAGTTTCTCTTTAAAGATGTAAGTACTACATAAACTATAAAATCTAATGTAAATAACAAAATTCTCCGTGTTACAATAAAGTGATCGATGAAAAACATGTGTAGTATCTGGAGGAAGTGTCGCGACGGTCGTCAGTGGGCGCGGCGTGCGGCGGGGCGGGCGCGGGCGGCGAGGAGGCGGGCGCGGGCACGCCCTCGCAGGCACAGCGGTTGCGCAAGCGCAAGCTGCGCGGAGGCGAGGCGGCGCTGCACAAGCGGCGCTCCTCTTTCAGCGACGCCGTGCTGCTCAGCCTGTCCGGCAACCTGCTTGACTGCACGCCCTCGCCCGACGGCAAGCAGCTGCTCGAAGGTGACCTAACCATACTCTACTTATTGTACGCTTACTACGCATGCATTATGTCGTATAAGTATTTATTTGATTCTTGCAATCATCGCTCTCTTCTATTTTAGAGTCTGAGGTACCTGATAATGTGGTGCGTAAGCTCATGTCCCCGCGGCAACAAGTCTTCATGGAATTGTTACAAACGGAGTCAAATTATGTGGGAATACTGCATACCATAGTCACTGTAAGTTCTTTACTTGTATCTGTATCTATATGAATGTTTATCTACAAGTTATAATGTCACATCATTGAATACATTTTTTAAATAACAATTTGGTACTTTTCAGTTGTTTAAACAACCCTTAGAAGAGATGACGGAAGACGACAGCAGTAATGGAAAGAACCAACCCTTGCTCAATAACACTGAACTTAAAATAATTTTTGGGAATTTACCACCTATTTACGAATTGCACCAGTAAGTTTAAGTATATTAACAAAAGAATATTAATTTCAATCTTAATCATTGTAAATTAGAAAACATCATACATATACCAATTAAACACCTTCCTGTCAATCAATAATGTCAAAAGCAAACTCAGAGTTGTTAAGTTGTACACTAAGAGTCCCCCGTAACGACTGTAACATAAGTAGTTAAGGCATGTTACATTATGGTGTGAACATTGCAGGCGAATGCTTGAGGAGTTGCGGTACGCGCAGGCGCACTGGAGCGAGGAGGTGAGCATCGGGCGGCTGGTGCTGCGCTACACGCCCGACATGGTCAAGGCCTACCCGCCCTTCGTCAACTTCTTCGAGAACACCAAAGAGATGCTGCAGCAGTGCGATCGTGAGAACCCTAGGTAACGAATCAATGTGAAAACTAACTAAAGGGAGTATTACTGTGGAAAAAACAAAGCATTGTTATCTCAGATATTGTATTTTTTTCAGCTTATTATTATTTTTTTGAAAAACATAGAAATTTATGATAACAATTCTAATACAAGTAGTATTTAAACTTATAATAAATAATGTGCAAAATACTCTATTGTTTATAGATTTCATGCATTCCTGAAAATATGCCAGACGAGACCGGAGTGCGGCAGACAGAGCCTGCAGGAGCTCTTGATCAGACCGGTGCAGCGGCTACCTAGTATAAGCTTGTTATTAGACGGTCAGTATACAATTGTATCATACAAACTGTCATAGTTTCAATTATAAACTTAATATTTTAAATTTCTACTGCGATTTTTAATTATCAGGAGGGAGTATATGGAGTTATAGCAACTTTTTTTTTGTATTAGATATATTGAAGCACACACACAAGAACAATCCGGACCACGCGGCGCTGGTGTCTGCGCTGGCGGGCCTGCGCGAGGTCATGTCGCACATCAATGAGGACAAGCGCAAGACCGAAGGCCAGCTGCAGATGTTCGACATATACAACGACATCGACCAGTGCCCGGTACATTACACACAAACTTTTATACAACATGTGACATTACATGTGTTAAAACTAGTTTTTGCCCGCGAATTCGTTTGCGAGGGCAAATTGTAGACTATGGTCTACATCTAAGCGAAATTATGGGGTATATAGCATTAATTCTGACTCCACCTTTACAATTTTAAATTTTATATTAAATAAACTGGAATATAGGAAGTGTAGACCGTACAGAAAATTAATAAATAACAATTAGAAATTCTTGTATTAGACGTTTTTGTTAGAAATATGTATGTGATATTTTGAAAATGCATTTCAGGCACATCTTGTTTCGTCCCATCGTTCGTTTGTGTCCCGCTGCGAGGTCGTCGAGCTGTCCAAAGAGCTCTCTGGCAGGGGAGATCACCTTGTTCTGTTTTTGTTCACTGATACCATGGAAGTGTGCAAGAAAAGATCAAAAGTATGTTTATACACTATGTCGTAATGCAATGATTTTTAATTATTATATTGTTTGCAATTATTTTTATTTATTTTTAGGCTTTTAACAGTAAAAGTCCCACCAATGGTATGGGAACGATGCGAATAGGTTCAAGTAAACCCTACAGACACATATCACTGATGCCTCTCAGTACGGTGAAGCGCGTCGTCGATATTAGAGAAGCCGAAGGTAACTATTCATGAATGTTGATGATATTTATACCTTAATTATGTTCATATTCTTAAATTGACTGTTCAACTGAAAAAAAATTAATAATAATAAATGCCGCTCTTACTTAAAATCAAACAAGAATTGATAGTATGAGAAATCTGCGTTAACTGTGCGTAACAAATTTAATATAGATTTGAATTAATTTGCAGATTGTCACAACGTTTTCGCGCTAATGTGTCGAAGTAATCAGGAGTTGAAAGAGAAACTGTATTCATTCATGATCACCGACGAGACGGTCGACAAGTCGCACTTCCTCCGACAGCTCTGCAGGCAGATGGCCAACACCGTCTGCAAAGCTGATGCCGTATGTATAACATTATAACGCATTAATTAATATTACAAGATAAAAACGTGACGTTTTAATGTGTCCTACTAATATTATAAATGCAAATGTTTGGATGGATGGAAGGATGTTTTTTAGATCATCTCCAAAACGGTTCAACGGATCTCGATGTAATTTGGTATAGATGAAGAACATAGTCTGTACGAACATTTGAAGTTTTTTTTTATGACGCGCGCGACAGCTAGTAACAAATAATTAACTGAAAATTTTGTTGTGATTGCAGGACAAATTCCTGGCATGCCTGGAGTCGCACCAGCTCGACATCGACACGAGCGACCTCGCTCTCAGTACGCTCTCCAGGGTTTCCAAGTTCGCCGCCAGGACACGCATCAAGGTACACAAACCGAAACACGTTGAATACAAAAAGAATTTATTTTTAGTTGGGCGATGGATATATTTTTTACAATTTCGAAACATTAAATGTAGCATGTTTAGTGCTTATGACTGTTATGCAACTCAGCTTAATTTGTCATACAATTTGCTTAACTGTTATATTTAACAACTCTGTACCAATGTTTTTACGAAGTAAATGACAAATTGGGCAATCATAGCAGTCATATCAAAGTGTGAGCTTTTCTACAAACTAGCGAGTTTTACGCTAAAGTATTACAATCGGTATTGTTTAAATGTGACTAAGGCATGACTACGATAATTCTGTTCATAAATTTTGATAAATCAACATTTAATGTACATGCTTATTAAATAATTCATTAAATTTTATTTTATCAAAAAATGTGTTTCTTCAAAGAAGTAAGAAAATTATTAGATTACAAAATTTCATTTGTACATTGAGCTCAAAATGTCACTTACTCCATTTTGACGTCCATTTTATCGTGTAGTTTTTTTACCTTGATGTATTATTTGTTTAGAGGTATTATACCAAATTGTTATTTTGGTTGTTTATGCAACGATTACAGAGGAATGGAGATACCATAATAATAAAATCGTATCTAGAGCCGTAAGTACAGATAAAAAGTTAGCTTATGTACAACGAAACCAAAAGCAGTCTACATCAGGTCTGAACCGGATGACTCAACATAATGCTGTTAGTGGTGTTATAAATCAGTTGTTATAGTTGATGTAAATAATGTACATACATAAATGTAGCTGTTGTTTAAATGTTACAACTGGGAATAGGATTAAGATACAATAACACTATGCAATTAACATCCATATCAAAATTGTACATAGAATTAAAAAAAATGTATTTGAAAAGTAATATGAGAACAGGTTGGTCTTCGAAATAAATACGGAATGTATATATTTACGTCTACACTCGTCTCAACAAAACAAAACGCAGCCAATAAATAGCTTGTGGCGTGCGAAAGCGAATGTTTTTAGTTCGTCGTTGGTTGGTCCAGATACATAAATGAATATAATCAATTGGTGTAAGATGTCCAGTGCGGACCTGGTGTAGCGCGTAGTGTGGAGTATGGGGTGGTTAGTGTTGGGCGAATGTAGTGTAGAGCGGGGATGTGTTCCAGCTGGAGGCGCTGGCCGGGCTGGGCGGCTGGCTGCGCGCCGAGCCGGGCGCCGCGCTGCTAGACACATGGGTATTGCGCGCTCACTTACTCGCACAGGTCTGACGCGCATCGAGCACTCCTCGAACTAATTGATACATCCTACACGCTGCTTCCCGCCATTCATCGTTCGCCATCATATTTGCACAATGCACATTGAAAATATGACGCCTTTCTTGTAACGCAACATTTATAGTCTTTGGTTCGTCTTGGTTGGGTTTATTTCTATCTTTACATTGGTTGGTCGCGGGAATCAGCGTGATTATATGGTAATAGGTTGATGCTTGAATCGAAAAATCGCCCACATCATTCGAAAATTCATTATACAACAAATTCATGCCATCAAGTTGCATAAAAATTAAAACAACTAAGAAAGACAAGAAGGACTAGCACATGCGGAGGAGAGACTTGGAAACTAACGCTTCGCTTCCAATCATTTGTGATTAACTCCATTGTAACTGTTTGTGAGCGTGCATTACCTAATGTGTTTTGTTAAAACTTTCTCTCGTATCGTAGTTCAACAAATATTTGAAAGTTATACCAATGTTCATAAATAATCATTGCTACTTGTTACTTCGCACCGATCTGGTGCGAAGAGGTGATAAACTATCATTCTTGTGGGTTTTTGTTGGTTGCATGTTTATATTGTTATAAAGACACATACCTCACGTTGTATTGTGTAATGTGCTAAAAGTTTGTCGCAATCGACCTTGACTGGGTGTATTGGTTTACTTGTGGTATTTACGGAGCCCTAATTGTGTGTTTGTAAATGTGTGCTTGAGGTAGCTCCAGTTTTCAAATGCTTTGGTGGGTTGGGCACCTAGAAATAGGAAATAAAATCTGTTTTTGTTTATATTTGAGAACTTACAGTGAAAATTGTTATAAAATTATCCTTAAACATGTCTATGCAAAGAGTAATGTGACGTTATTGAATACGAACAGTGTAGCATTAGATGCGTGGCATAATGTAGTTGGGTGTGGTGCAGGTGGGGCGCGCGCTATCCTTCAACAAGACGCCGTCGAAGCTGAAGCGCGCCATGTCCTCCATGATCTCTCCCTTCGGCTCCACTTCCAACCTGACGCCTGCTTCGCAACTTGCGCAGATGAGGCTCGCCAGTTGCAACAATATCAACGTGAGTATTATTAATATATCGCGATGTATACTTAATAATATTTATATTAATCAATCTTGAATTTATTAAAAATGTCACAATATAGCGTTTTGATAACTAAAACGTTTTTTAATGCGACTTTTAATCGAAATCGCTTCATAAAATGTAGTTATATTCGTTAAAATGTGTATATAGTGACAACTAAATTGTAAAATTGTTTAAAATCATTCGAGTTGACCATGAGTATTTTTATTGACAACCAAGCTGCGTAAGAGTTGGAATCCACCCCAGAGGAAAGAAGACTAGAAGAGCAGAGAAGACAAGTAACATGGTAGTGGTACTGCTTTAACTATTTTAAAAATAAGTATCACAATAAAACATGTGTAATAGAAGTCTAACAATATAATTAAATAAAATATGTTTATAGTTTTATGAATTTCTGGACCTGTCTTTAAATTGAACACGTGGTAATAATTCCTTTTATAATATATTTCAAAAGTGCTCAGAAACTTTTATAGGAACAACAGAAGAGTATATAATAGAAAATGAAAGTCAATATAACGATATAAAATATGGGTTCAGGTACATAAAATATCAGGTATTGCCAGATTCGTTTAGACTGGCTTGACACTTGCTTTGACACTACTTATTTAGTTTGTGAATTTTAGTCTAAAGAATCTTACAACTTTAACGTATTGTTACTTATGTATCTACAGCTTTTTTAATATGTTTTTAATGTAGGAGATGGGTACGAGCGGCGGCAGCGGAGCGGAGGGCGGCGGCGAGGTGCTGGTGGCGCCGCTATCAGTGCAGCCCACGCGCAAGGCCTCCGGCGCGCGAGCTCCCGCGCTGCGCCGCTTCTGACCGCACAGGACGCTTCTTGACCGACATAAACCAGTGCTAATTTATAAACAGGGATGTGGCAATCACGATGACGGTTCACGCTAGACGGACGCTGTAGGTATCGATGTGCCTTGCTTTGGAAGGGTATTAAAATGAGATGGTTTAATTTATTTGATAGTATTATGGAAACGGTTAACGGCCTCGATATTATATTAGTGTTATCAATGTGAGATTGTAGTTTTAAAATGTTGAATCTGAAACGCTCGATTACACGCTACATGTAAATAGAAGGCGGCTTTAGCGTACGCGTGCATCGGTCACTTTGTTAAATTCGAATAATATAATCTCCACTAATTTCGGGAATAGAGCAGTGGCCAGTCTCTGGGTTTGTGTAATACCATGGGTAAACATTAGTTAGTTGTCATAACATACGTCGTGTCACATAGTGTTATTGATATTATTGATATAGTTTTTATAATTTGTACATATTGTGATATTTTAATTTAATCATGAAATAAGCCTCGTTCGTACGTACGTAGAATAGTGTCGTATTTGTTAACCTACATTATCCGTCTGCTGTCGATTTGAAACGTTCATTATATTTGCCTTGTCGCTTCGTGTGAACGTTACGACGAATCGCATTGGCCCAGTGTTGCAGCGGAGAGTCGGCGCGGCGCCATCACGTGTCTGTACATAGCGCGCCCGCCCGGTCTGTACAAAGCACGGCAGACTTCGAGGTTCGGTGTTAGTCAATGTCCTATAATCTATTCCTCGTCCTCCCAGTCGGCCGATGCGCCAACGAACGCCTCGAATATCGGTATTCATTTTATGTACGCATCGTTTTGCAATGTACAAAGATTCATATTTATATTTTAAATGATTGAAGAAATAAACATTATTTTCAACAATCAATGCTGTTTTACTTTATCCGATTTGGACCATTTTTTCAGTAATGAATCAGAAATGAAACAAAGTCATACGACTTGTGAATTATGATGCGAGATTCTTGTTGAAGTTATGCTCGAGGGCAGTGATATTATAAATACAACTATATATAGATGTGATCGTGATGAGATCTGATAAAAATGAAAAACATGATTTCCTTTTTTTATATTTTATAAATTAAAATATAAAATTATTTAGTATTTGTGTTACTACTGTTAGTTTTATTTCGCTGCAATGTGAGTCGCACAAAGATGCACGCGTTGTAGCAGGCGCGCAGCGGCACCGCCAGCACGACGGCCGCGAGCGGCACCAGAGCGGCGTACAGCGCGCGCCGCGGCATCTCGCTGTGCTTCAGCTGCGTCAACTTCAGTATTATCACAATCTGAAAAAAATTCAACATAATTATTTTTGGTTCATATATATTTATCACTGTTTTATCCTTATTTCTCATACTAGTAGTAATAAACTACTAGAACTATAATAGATGTATCAGTCAAGAAGATGCGAGAAAGGTATGTTCGAATACCGATGGAAATCATGGAATTGTTGTGCTGCTATACCAGCGTAATTATCGGTATAATCTGCCACTGCGTGCCGATCCTCGTGGAGCAGGCGTTTTCCTCGGTGGCGACGTTCATGTCGGAGATGAAGTCCTGTCCGCGGTACACGTACAGCAGCCCCGCCAGCTCCAGCAGGCACACGTACGCCGTTGACACCTCCGACATCACCATGTCTACGCTCTCTAACAACCCGAGACCGCCCTGCGAAACATGTCATATCTAATTCAACGTTTATTATTCTAATAAACGTTTTTGTAATATTTTAGTAGCAACAAAAACGCAATTAGCTACAATGTGAGAATATGGAAAACTTACATTTGTTGCGAAGATCAAACTAATTGCCATACACGATAACATCAAGCATGACACCACGATTTGCTCTTTGAATCTAAAAGTTAGAAGGTATTCACTTAAAGAGACCTTAATTAAAGGAAGGGAAGACATACGGACAAACAATATATACGCTTACACTAATTTCACTTTATATTCAAAGATCGTGTGAAGTGCCGTCTTCAACAATACAAACGCCACCGTCATGTAAGAAAACATTAAACCGCCAAACAGTACGGACGCCCTTAAAATAGACGAAAATATTACTTTTCAAAAAACAACAACACATATATGGATAATCTGTTTCACTCTTGTATAAAAATACAATACCACAGCGGCGTTCTCGTACATCATAAAGAAAGCACAAATGTGAAATAGCTCATACGTTATGTTTGAAACTAGGCTAGATCTAGAAGCACCTATTACCGCTTTATTCAATAACTGCATTAATCGCAGATAACAACATTATTTGATAAACTATTTAATTTCATGCAAGAACACAGAACTGTACCTAAGTGTGTAGTATGAATTGTCCCGGAGCAAACAAACGAAATAAAGAATCAGTTTCATAGAGATGGTTCGTACTAGTTAAAATACGATTTGGCTGATTGGAACTACCTTTTTCATTAAAAGAGAAAATATATTTATATGTGTATACTTACAAAAGATGAGTGTAATTACCGACAAGTGTACATTTCGAATACAATGGTATTATCCACAGGGTACCTAAAACACCAGACTTTTTACATAAAATTGGAAGATATCGTAATTATCAGGGACGCAAGAAAATTATTTCGTATATTCATTGACACATGAATTGCTACAAGTTAGAGTTCTCACTGTCATACATGTTGGAGACCTGTGCGTTCGGATTGTAGCAGTCATCGAACGCGCACAGAGCCGCGGCGCCTGTGTGCAGCCCCGTCAGCACCAGCAGCAGGCTTGAGTGCCATACGTTTTCGCTGTTCAGGCGAGCGTCTATGTGTCCAGATGCTGCAAACAAAAAGGTTACGTATGTACACACCAGTGTTACGAACTTCTGACGAAGTTCATAACTAAAAAATTAAAATTGGGATGCAGTACCATAATGATTCAATCCTTTGCCATGAATAAGTTCAGTGCCGGTACTTGCAGAATGTATGTAGAGGGCACATTCCAAAGCATCTGTTATAACCTAAAAATATTATTAATTATACTTTTAACATCTACTACTAAAAGAGTTGTATATTATGAGCCGAAAAATATATTTAACTTACAACAATTGTTTCCATAGCGCCAGTCCGAAAGTATCTTCGAAAAGGTTTGTTCTCGAAAATCGTTTTTGTTATTGCCAGAACAACTAAAAGTATGACCCAAGTCCAAGGTACAGCTATTAACCACAAGCGCATGTTGTTCCAAACCATCTGCATTTCAATGTCTTAAATAATAAAAATCCATGACTAAAAAATTATTTGATGATAAGAATATGTATCCACTTACTCTTTTAAATGTGAAATGCTCAATAACCATCAGACCCCAAAGAGCAACCCAACAAAATATTATATAGGGTACTAGAGGTGTGTTCAATAATTCGTAGCTATAATCAGGTTTCCATGATAGCACTTCTATGCTGCAATTATATAAAAAGTCTAAGGAAATTAAAAATGTCGATGTTTTATCAAAGCAAAGCGTGGTATTTGTACTTACTAGAAGAAGTTATATGCCGGCGTGGTAGACAAGGCCGGATAGCCTTCACTGTACGTTTCTCTGCATGATGGTATAGAATCTGATTGTCTTTTTGTCATCCTCTCGCTAAAAAGAGATTACTAATTTATCTTATCTTATTATTATATTTTACTACCGACCGTTGATGTTGTCGTAGTTTTGCAGGCGCCAAGACGATTATCATAAAGTTCCTCTCGTCCTAAAGTTTCTTAATCTCTTCTTGGCTATGAAATGGCACTTTTAGAATTGCCTACAAATAAAATTACGGTTATCGGCTCTACTTATTTACCTTCTGTATGAAAAGTTCCTCCAAGCTCGTTCATGAAAACCAACCGTGGAAAATTCAGGTTCAGGTCTAACCTAAAATTAGATCTTACTTCAGTTACGTTGATTTTATAAATAAAAAAAACAAGAAATGTGTAGTATACCTTATTGTACATATTAACTCTCCGATTTTTAAGAATAGGTTCATATGGATGCAAATCAAAATCTCTGTAAAAATATTAATAATCTCAACAAAATTTTATTTTTGTAGTTTACAGTATTTTACCGACACTAAAATGTAGTTTTTCACAGAATCTAAATGTACCTGCAATATGTGTAAGGCAACCGGTCGTCGCTAGCGGCGTGCACAACGTACTTGGCTGCAATAGCAGCTATGGTACAGCAAATGATCGCTCTCAAGATTGCGTTTATACATATCGCCATACCAATTCCTGCCAGTATAAAATTTACCAATGTTACAACACTCGGTACTTTGAAACTTTGTAGTATTTATACTAATTCTAGATGTTAGAGTGTAAAGACAATAATAACTAAATTAAAGTAAGAAATTCTATCATGAAAATATCTAACTTGCGATCAAGAGAGAAAACAAACAACTGATTACCATCCAACATGGGTATGATACGGAAAGCCCGTCCGGGACCGCTGATGCTCCACTGGCCGAGGTACACCTCGAAATGACGCAGTGGGTTAGCTAGCAACGCCACCGCCAGGATCAGGAAGAACATGAAAACAACTAAGTAACATACAACTATGAATTTATCGAATTAGGTAAAACTTCGTAATTTGTACAAAACCCACAATTAGTTAAAAACTTAAATGATAGAGAGTTATGAATCAACGCTATAAAAGTAAACATACAAAATCCGCCGGTTAGCGCGGCTGCTGCGATGCGGCAGTGCATGGCGAGGCAGGCGCCGAGCGTGAGCGCTCCGACGCGCAGCCGCCGCCGGCCCAATGCCGGCCGCCGAGCTGCGCCGCCTGCCGCGTTGTCCATGCCCGGGATATGCGCGGTTGACCACACCACCGACCATTGACTTTGCTGTACCATTAAACACATTTTGGTTACTTAAGTACTGGACATTGTAAATACTATAATGAAATCTTTTTTTTGAGTCGCAGAGGATATTCCCATCTCCTATGCGTCCCCTCATCGAGGAAATTCCTTCTCACTCTTTGTTTATAAGAAAAGGGTGATAAAGCTAAAAAAACTGAAATGAATCTGCTTAACTAGCAACTTAGAATGAGCAACTAGGATGTCAAACGATAGTTTATGAGATTTTTATGGTATTCTGGGACTTAGGACTTGCCAAAATATAGTTCCTGTTACAGTATTTAATTCAGCAATGCGAAGACAGTGGTATACATATACAGTGGTGAGGCAGTAAATATATTATAGGATTATAATGGACATTGATCATTATCGTTTTAATTTTTATTCACGCTTATAAGTAATGACCATTCAATCTTAACTACTTTGCATGTTTCCTAATGTCTTATATTTATTCTTACCACATCTCTGTTTTGAAAATGAAGGATTGTTTCCAAAGAGTCGGCATTTCGAGGTAAAGTCGACATTAGTATACGTACTTAACACTAAAATCATACGTGTATTAGCATTGTGCTAAAAATTTAACAGCAATATTTCTAAATCGTTTGTTATGATCTCGATGGCGAACGTCAATCAATCAATCAAATTTGACATTGGGAAAAAATATACAGATTTACGTGTTGTGTCAAATGCCGGTTGTAAAATCTCTATGCAGGATTTTAAATAAATAATAGAGTTATTTCTGTTCGCCTTTTTTACTGTATGTACAATCGAATCGCAAGTGAGGATCGAAAGAGACATCGGTTTATAATAGGATTATTATAAACATTGGGACATTATTTCTCGGTACGAGTGCCCAATCTCTGCAGTCCTTGTCAAGACTGTCTGGAGTGTGTAATATAAAAAATAAGAAATAAAACAATAGTTTCAAATACTTTTATACTTAATTTATTCTAGACTTCTTTCTTATTAACAATGTTGAATAACAAAACTTTATTGTGGACACTGCAATTACTGTTTTTTTTTTATTTACTTGCGGTAAAAAATATTAAATGCAATTTTACATGTTCAGTCCCACAAGGATCTTAAGACAGTTTTTTGACATTTACAGGAGAGCTCCTAAAAGTTGTGACGGTTACCAATGAGCAATTTCCTAAATTCTTTCGAAAATAGTCCATGATACAACACGAAGCAATTCTGGTTGCGTTGTTGAGCTCTCGTAGTAACTCCTTACTATTTAAATTCATACGTCCAAACGTGATATTTTAATGGATTTCGAAATTATAAAAATAGCAGCAATAAACCAGCAGCAGCTGAGGCTCCCTTATTGCTCAAAATATATCGCTGTCAAGATGATATAGTTCACATATTTTTCGACTGTCTTAAGATTCTTTTGGGACTATAAATATTACATTACATACTATATTTACCAAAAACAAAATCCACGATCCTTGTTATTCGGTAAAAAACTTAAAAAAATTCAAGTATTCTTTTACTCAAGTAGTATATTCCGAGATCGCATCTACATTTACAAGATTTCATTGTTTTAAAACTATTTTTGTAATTAAATAAACAAAATCTTATTCAAATACAATTATTAATTTTTTGTTAACATAGGGATGACAATAAATTTTTAGATAGTTTATTACAAACAAGATTTTCATCTTAATATTTAAATTGAGAATATTACTCTGTCTCTTATCCCTTATATTACAAACTGCCGTATTCAAAGTACATTAATGGTCACAGAGGCATCCCCTTAGTGGCGGTTTTGTATGAGATACCTAAATTAAGGGTCTGCTTATTAAGGACTGCGGACAGAATATTTATTACATCTAAAATACCATCCTACAAATATCAGACATATTTTTTTTGACAAATTATAAATTTACACGGTATTTACATTTTTCAGTGTTTTTGTAAACAATGTGCCTTATTCAGTAAAAATTAATATCTTAGCAAATCCAAGATGGATTTTATACAACATTAATTGTATTACATTCAAGTTATCTCGGTTTAACATTTTATTTCTATCGGCAACATTTCAACCACTTTACGTATGACTGTGATCAACATCAATCACAAATATATAAACAATATATTCGAGGCCCTTTACAAGACCATATTACACTTAAATTCAGCAGGAGCGCAGGGCTCATCTTATAAATAACCCCGTCCATTTGTAACGTAAGTATTATTTGAAACACATTACAGGCAACATGCCACGTATGGTTCCAGCAATGTCCATATCTTCCTAGTTCCAACAGCACGCGTATCAGACATCCAACTAATGGTTCAATCATGTCCTATAGGCGGTTACAAGTGCATGCGATGCGCGTGGTGCGGGGAGTGGTGCAGCTAGGGCGGCGGCTGCGCGGTGGCGGGCGGCGCCTCCTGAGGCAACGTGAAGTTGGTCAGCAGGTCGCGCACCGCCGGCCACAGTGTGCACTCTGAGTGCGGCTGATTGAACTCGCTGAACCTACAATAAGGGATAACGTATATATGAAATAATCAGTGGGTGACACCTTTGTATAAACAAAGATAACACGAATAAGACTAAATACTTAGAAATTAATATCGAGTAAAGGTTATTAAAAGTCTATCGGCATAAAAATCCGTCAGTTAGTAAATATAATAGAGTGCGCAGAGCGGGTGAGCTTACCGCTTCAGGTGGAGGTTGACGGCGAGGAGGTGAGGCTGAGCGTCGCGCTTGTCGGCGAGTTGTGTGCTGTTGTTCTGCGAGTCGTACACTAACGGCAGCACCAGCTGCGTGTCGCCGCGCGTCAGGCAGATCTGCAACACGTACATCATGAGTGACTCTCCTGATGTTATTGTTTCCAGTTGCAAACTGGTGTTCATTTGTAATTTATACTTTTTAAGTAAACTTACAAAGAACAGTATTTTATTTTTGGCATTGAGTACAGCGGGGTGTCCGGCGGGTACAATTTGGGGCGCGGCGGGCGGGATGCGCAGCGCCCACTGCAGCTGCCAGAGTGGAGGCGCGGGTGTGGAGGCGGCGAGCGCTGCGGGAGACAGATCAGCTCGCATCAGCGCCGCCAGCGAGGGCAACGCCACCGGCGGCGCACCGAACGCTCGCGCCCACCCGTGCAGCGCGCTCGACCGGTACGGCGGAATCGCCACGCGCGTTTCGAAAAACTTCTCCATCACCTAGGTCATACATTTTCTATTACTGAAATTATCCGGGCTACTAAATATTATTAGATAGTTCAAGGTACATAAATAAATACCTGCAGGTCATCGGGCGACAGTATCTCTTTGTGTTCGGGCAGCACGGAGAGCTGCAGGTGCAGCGACTGCATGTGCTGCGGGTGCAGCGCCACGCGCGCCGACAGCCCCGCGCTCTCGCACCGGAAAGTTACGCTCGTCGCCTCCATGCATACCAGCGTTAACTGTACCATACGATCATTATAAATTCAATCAATATTCCATTTAATTATCTTCTTATGATCTTGTTTATCTGCGCAAATCACTTAAATTTGTGCAGTTTATTTTTTGATATTTTAGCGAATGGACAAGTGAACTCACAAACTCCTCTTGCTGAATAAAGCGTGGCAGCGTGCGCTTGAGGTAGACGCAGGCGAGGAAGCGCTGTAGTGGCGCGAGTGGTGGGCCAGGCGGCGCGCCGGGCGGTGGCTCGCTGGGTGTGCACAGCAGTTCCAGCTTGGCCACGGTCAACGGTGCCGCCGCACCCCCCGCGCCGCCCCGCATCCCGCCTACGCGGCACCCGCTCGTTGTAGACGAGCTCACTTGCGGCCCTGCAAACAAAGGAATACCATTACATCTACGGAAGTTCATTTCAAAATTCAGCCTCATATAAAATATGTTACAAAATACATGTAAATGATTGTTTAAATAAAAAAAATACCTTTATGATCGAGATGGTGCCGCGGCGAGGGATGGTGCCCCGGCGAGGGGCGCGGCAGTGAGGGCGAGCCGAGCCATGGCGTGTACGGGGAGGTCGGGGGCGGGTGCGGGGAGGCGGCGGGCGCGAGTGGTGAGGGCGCGAGCGGGGACGCAGGCGACGCCGACACCCCCGCACCGGACCCGCCTGTACCACCGCCCGGCGGAGACGTCAGGTTGAACGAACCACCCCCCATCTGTTACAAATGAAGAGTACAAACTGAATACTAATAGAATTAAATAAATATTGCCTGCACCAATTTTTAACAAAAATATTCATTAGAAGGTTCATTAATACAAGTGTTATGTACTTCGTGAAATGAGCACTTACCTGGTGCTGTGCGGGCGAGGCGGGGTGGGGCGTTACGGGTGCAGAGTGTGGCGTATGCGGCTGCGGCGGCGTCAACGGAGCGGGGAATCGTAGACCACCTAGGCATACGTTTATAGCTCATACTTAAACATACTGTCTCTTGTAAAAATCCATTGAATACAAATTTACTTCATAACTATAAATGCAACGTTCGTAGTTTTTAACCTATAAAGAATATTTAATTACCTGGAGGCATTGGAGACATGGGTGAGGGGGGATTCTCTTCTTCCGCCAACAGTCTTGCGCTGATGTTGTCATCTACATATCTAGACAAGAAAGTCTGACAAACAAATTATTTTAGTCATTTAATATTTAAAAAAAAATGAAAAATATTATTTTAAATAAAATTAAATAATTTATTAAGAATACCTTAAGACCTAGAGCAGGTGCAAACTCATCAACAACGGTGGCGCGGTCGAACTTGGAGTAAGAACCGTCTCTGATGGTGACCATGTTGCCGCCGCGGATGCCTACCTCTAGGGAGTACGCGCCCGCGTAGATTATACGGATCTGCCAACACAATGATAACATCTAGAAATAAAATATTACGTATTTCTATAGAATAGTTGTACCTCTTTAGAATAGTTGTGAAAGACATCAGATACATATTTAGTTATAACTTTACTAAATATCGGATCATCAAAAAAAAAGACGCAACCATTCATTTATTTGAATCAGACTTCAATGCTGATATTGTTGTTACCTTTCTCCAGGAATGGGCGAGCAGCGTGAATGTGGGCGTGGGCATCTGCGTGCGCACGTGATGCAGGCCGAGCTGCGGCAGTGTGGGCAGCCGGCTCAGCGCCAGCAATGGCGCGTACGTCTCGCGCAACACCACGCCGAACGACATTAAGTCCTTGTGCCTTACAAATTATAATTGTTTACTTTAAACTCGCGAACCTCTGATTGGTCCAATCATGTTTAAAAACTGTGACTAGTTCTCACAAGCAGGTAAGTTATGAATGTACACGAAACCCTATATACCAAAATTATTAATTTAATTTATTGATAATTATAAACATAGTTAAGAATAGTTAGTTGCAAAACAATAAAATAGTATAATACAGTGACTCATGTCAGTCTATGTACAAAGTTAGTGTATAACTATACCAATTGATGTAGTTGTCGAGGTGGTGGTGCAGCAGGTGGTGCGCGTTGGCGGCGGGCTGGTGCGCGGGCGTGGCCACGGTGTAGCGGTCAGCGCCCGCCGCCCACTGCAGCACGCAGGTCGCGCGCTGAGCCACACCGAAGCCCAGCACCAGCGACCGGTACGTGTACGACCGGATGCAGATGCCGTGCCACAGTGTCTCACGCTCTTCACAACAACAAAAAATTATATATTCATAATATAAATTCAATATTTTGTAATACAATTCAGGAAACAGATGTGTGAATATTATATACTTTAAATGTATAGAATTAAATAACTATGTATTTTAATGGCTAGCTACCTTGTGCGGGTCTTAGCATGAAGTCATAAAGTAGGGTGTGTAAATGCACGATGGCGGCCCAGTCGGCGAGGAACGCGTCCGCCGTGCGGCCCGCGTCCGTGCCCAACTCGTACTGCAGGTACACGCACCGCCTCTCGCCTGATACAACAATATTGTCTTCACGATCGAGATCTCGATTGGCAATATCAAGCTATATACTAAGTAAACTTTCATACATCTCAAGATTAAATTTAAAATCTCATAGTAGCACAAGTTGCAAAAGGTATAATAGTAAAAATACAGACCTTGTTCTTTGGGATTGGGCGTCCTGATGGGTGATCCGTGGAATACGATCTCAGCGGTCCAGACGCGCGCATGGTTTTTGGTAGTGAGGCGTATGGTGGCAGCGAGCAGGCGCATGCGCAGCGCCTCCGCGGCGCGCTCACTCGCCTCCTCCGGCCGTGGCAGCGCAACTATCCGCATGCCCAGCGAAGACCCGCTCCACTCCGGCATCACGCCGCCGTGCGTCACGCCGCGCGCCGCCAACTTGTACAAAATTATAACATGCTTAGTAAATACATACATATAAAATGAACTCTATATATTATGTTATTACATTAATAATTTCAAATCTTGGCGTCTTGGAACGTCTTACGAGTCGCTGCACAGAAGACAATCTCAGGTGTAGCGGGGCGTGAAGGAATGCAGGGATGATAAACTGCGCATCGCGCACTCAACGTCAGCCACCAAATAAATTGAGCTACCTAAATTAATAATGTAATTTATGATCATACCTCCTGTGCGAGGTTAACGAAAGGCACGCGCTCGTCGGCAGCAGCCACGACGTGCGCGAGCTCGGGCAAGTAGTAGGCGGGCTGGCGCACGCGCACCGCTCGGCTGTTGGCTGCAGACAACTTGCGCTTGCCGGCCTGCATACCTATATATATGTATACACATATAAATATTCTCATATTGACCAGAACACTTTTACCACTGATTTTAAGCCTACAAATACCTAGAATAGAAATTTCATAATAGTATAGTTATTATAAAAAATGTTACCTGGAGTATCGAGTGGTGTGAATGGACCGTGCGTGAGTGTGAATGTATCGAGTTCGACGAGGGAGTGCAGCTTGAGGAAGGCGCGCGAGGCGGGCGACGCGTTAGCGCTGGTAGTCGCACCGCTCTGGATCAAAATACATTTATCAACGACGAAAGACTCTTGAAAAAGAACACAAGAACAAAGATATTTAACAAGTATATTTATTATATCCATAATTGAAAACTTTCGTTACTTTATTTATTGCTTGGGATTTCTGTATTTTTGTTGTTTCATATGTGGTCGTAAATATGTACTGACCTCGTCCTCGCACTCGTCAGGCGTGCAGCGACGCGCACCTGCGAGGTGGAAGGCGAGCGCCACAGAGCTCGCGCTGCCGCTGTTGCTGCAGTTGCTGGTCGTCGCCGTGCTGCCCGCCGCCACCTCCTTCATTTCCACTATCTAACAAACATAGGATTCATTTTAGGAAGAAATAAATAAATTATAAATGATCACTCTTATAACCAAAGAAACAGTGATATGTACTAAGAGAAATATCTAATTTCTAAGCTCTTAATAATTAAGTTTAACAAACCAGTAGATAATCAGTGTGGCGGTGTAAAGTTACGTAGAGCCGATCAGTAGACAGCTTGTTCAGGGGATGGTCCGGCCCGTGAAGGAAAGGCAGATGTTCGCAAACGCTGGCTGGCAAATGTTGCAGAGTTTTCTCACATCGACGGGCCACTAGCCAGAATCTGGAACAGAGATTCTGTTAGTCCGAATTCACGGTACTAAGTCACCTAAGTTATGATAAGGTACCAAAGTCGAATATTAAATTCCAAAACATTCTATTAGAGACCTGAGTTGTGTTAGCAATGATTTAACAAGCGGCAGGTTAGCGGCGGCGAGCGCGGCCGCGAGCTCGGGCATTCGCGGCGTGGCGGGGTAAGCGGGCACGCGCGCGCGCAGACGCCCGCCGTGAGCGCCCACTGACACCAGCAGCTGCTCGGCGCGCAGGCAAGGCCACACCACACTGCACGCCAGCACGCACGGCCATCCGCTCACTGTGCACTCAACCTGCACATACGCAAATACTGTAAATACCTATCATCTTTCAGATGGGAAAGTAATATTAAACAGGTTACATTGAACTGTGCAAAAAAAGGTAGACATCTCACCCCTAAATCATTGAACAGAACTTTGAGATCATTGAGACGCTGTCGTGAGCGCACATGTACGGTATGGGCGAGCAGACGCTCCATAGAAGGCGCATGCGGGGTGAGCGCGGCCGCCACGCGCTCGCCACCCGCCAGCGCCGGCACGTGCCACACGCACAGCGACTCCCCCTCCGCACCAATTATCACACGGTATCCCAGTTCACAGCCTAGCTCCCTGTTATACAATGTAACTTAATATAGTCGTATGTTTATAACATACACTAATACTAAAATATTGCTTACAACTCAAAAATAAATATTTCCTCAAAGAACTATTGTATTATAGACAAATTTTAGCTTTAGTCATACTGCTAAAAAGTTGCCTATTGCTAAGTTTTATGCAATAAATTTACCTCCAATATGATACTTGAAGCTTCTGGCCAGGTATGTACTTGTCAACTTGCAAATGTTTAGCCAGGCGGTCACGACACAATCGTAATGTTTGTGTATAGAGCAACTCTAAGGACAACGAGCGGCAGAAGTAGCGCAGAGCAGTGAGAGCCCCACTTAAACCTGCAGCAGCCAGTCGCGCCTGTGCAACTCCACGCAACCAAGCTAGTTGTGATGTGTGAACCAATGGTTTACCCTCTGAAACAAATTCTCAATTTTAAGCACTTTTGGCATTATAACACACAATGACTTTATTATATCGAATTAAATTGGAATTTTAACATTAGTCAGATGTTTAGTCAACATACCTCCAGTCTCATAGTCTTGAATTAAAATAGCAATATCCAATAAGCGCCAAGGAAGGTTAGGTGCATCACCCATTACTGTTAGTGACACACTAAACTCTTGACCAACAGAAAAAGTTGCTCTACCATTTTCAACCTAAAAGAAGTAAAAATAGCATTAAAATATGTAAAACATCTATAAAATTAACTAGTTTTTGTTTAATAATTATTTATTAAAGTTATACCTTTAAGTTTCTAACATCAGTTGGCAATGAAGCTGTAGTAAGACGTTGACGGACAACATGGGCTAAGGCACGTAATGTGGTGCGTCTCTCAGCAGGAGTTAATGATGGTGGTGGCACCAATCTCTCACGAATTACAGCTGGAAGTCGGCTATATGTGCCTAATGTAAGTACTTCCACTGCTGCTGCCATATGAAATGTTGGAAGCCTAAAATATTAAAATATTTCTTAAATAACCAGTAACTTAATGCAGTTAAACCTGGATAAGCAAGAGCCCTTCACTTGGAGAGGTTTCACCCATACGCAATTTTCTTGCTCGTGAAATTCATGCATTGGGAATGGATAATAGCTCACATATAGAGGTTTCTTGCTTATCCAGATTCATTTGTATACCCATTCAAACAAGGTGTGATGGACACATAGGTAAACTAAAATTGAACTTACCTAGCATGAACTAGAGTTTCACGAGCCACACGTGCTAACACATCAGCAGTTTCAACGAACAGTAGAGCTTGTTTGTCTAAAAAGGCCATAATATGCGCTGACCGATCCACTTTAGTTGCACTGCTCGCCCATTTTACTAGTGCGAGTAGCCGTACAAATAGTTGTCTTGTACGGGCACTGAATTTATAGATTTCAATTTTGCGTTCTATGTCGGTTTTTCTTGGCAATCTAAAATAATAATTATAATACGTAGTTACAACATAACTGGCTAAAGCACTAATATATTTGCACAATCATTACTTACAATTCAGCCAACACTGTGAGCTCATCGTAAGTTCTCTGTACAATAAAGTCAATCAAAAGGGCTAATGAAATAGAACCTCCGCGGGCTCCACCGCCTTCTGCACCCTGGGTGCAACCTTCGATTGCTACTGGCACCATTTTGATGGGTGTAGTAGCTTCTGGTAAAATATATACTTCAATCGTAAACTAAATATACCATTTTATTTGATTTTTAATGAAAATTCAAAAGCTAACCAAAACTAAAACAATATAACATTTTCACGAAAATAACAAAATGTCATCACTCTCACACTCTCTGTCACTTTCTCATGTCAGCGTCAATGTTGCTAACATTGACATTGTTGGTAAACCTAAATTTAAAACTTTTTTTAAAAGTCAAAAGAGCCAAGGTAATATTAGTAAAAAAAAAATTCGATATATTCAATGTTTATTATAATATAGGTATTCAAGAGTGAAAATAACTTCTTAATTTTTTCCTCCAAAAATATGATATTCATTGAGAATTGTAATTGGACATTTATTGTGGACTTTTGTCAAAGTGACATTTGTTGTGACAGTAGATTGTTGTCATAAAATCTTTAACTTCAAAAATCTTAACTATTTGCTTCAGTAGTATTCATGAGTTTATGTGTTGAAGTATGTTAAAAAACCTGAGTAATATTATTTAACTTGTGTATCAATGATTCGCAACTTTTACGTATAAAATCAAAATTATTTCTAAATACCTTTTTCGGGTATTAACTTTTTATAATTCGTGTTAGTTTAATATTTTTCTTACTGGTGTTAGTAGATGAACATTTTTTCTACATTTTCAAGGAAAAATTTAGTTTTTGCTAACATCAAAAGTTTGTGTAAAGCTAGGAAGTGCTTTCAACGAATTCGAGTTGTAAATATGGGTTTGCTGTCTGAAGGTAGCCCTCTTTCATGGGAAGAAACAAAGGCGTTGGCAGAACACGTGCGTCAACACGGAATAGAACAATTTATTAACTTATACAGTAAACTACGAGAACGGACTGGAGATGTCTTAAAATGGGGAGATGAGGTTAGTTTCATAAAAACTTGATGCTCTTGATTAAAAATGTTTTTGATGTGTTTTCTATTAAGAATTTACAGTATAAAGTAACATTAATATTAAATTTACAGGTTGAATACATAATAGTAAAATTTGATGATGAAAATGAGCGTGCTACTGTGAGTTTGAGAGCTGATGATCTGTTACCAAAACTGCAAGAAAAGGAGCATGCAGATCCACAGAGTAATCATTTAATTTACTTTTTACTTACTCTCACAAGTATCAATTGAATTATGCCAATTTTTTTAAGTGGAACTGGTAAATTGTATATACAAATGGTACTTGCACCTTTTTCATTGTATTAGTAAAGACATTCCAATTAAACAATTTACTATACAAACAACATAATGTTTAAGTCATATTTTCTACATCTTACTACATTTAAAATTATATTGTGTAATATTTGTGAGTAATATAACATTCATTGCTTTATTATAACTTACATAAAACCAGAACCAGTAGTTTCTTACAGATCTGAATAGATTAGATTATTTTTTTTAACTATTACTCTGCTTACCTATATATTCTTAAATGAATTTATTCATTCCCATAATATATTTATGCATTACACCTAAAAATAACAACTCAAAGTCCATGGATTATAATTAATTAATATTAGATAAGAAATGAAGTAGGTACTATAATGACTTATGTTTTGCTATGTAATATTTTCTATCATCTTATTATATCATTCATTTATGTCAATCTACTGAACTTTTTCTATAAAACTGTAGAATGAATGTCTATGATGGTTTACTGCTGGTCATAAAAATTATGTAATAGACAAAAGAAATATAAAAGCCATTTGTTGCCAGTTTAGTAGTAATGAGGAAATCTCATGTTACCTGTTGACTAAACAATTACACATTAGTCTTTTGTTTGATATGATTTATAGATTGGTTTTGCTCACTTAACCATATTTGAGAAACAAACATTTATATGAAGTTCTAATTTTAGATGTTAAATCATTGTGGCGTCCTGAGTATGGAGCGTACATGATTGAAGGCACACCGGGGAAACCTTATGGTGGCTTATTGGCTCATTTTAATATTGTAGAAGCTAATATGCAATATCGTAGAGCTGAAGCCAGTACACTGCTGAATAATGGAGAAGTGATAATGAGTATCACAAATTTTCCAAGGTTCTAAATGAAATTATATTTTTATTAATAAATTGTAAATTTCGTAACAGCTTATTTTAAATTACTCTTATGTTTATTTTAGATTAGGTTGTCCAAACTTTACAAATCCACCATTTACTCCTAACCCAAAGACTGGAGTAACTCTGTCACATTTTTTCCCTGATGAAGCAATATTTCCGGGACATCCTCGTTTTAAAACATTAACAGCGAATATAAGAGAGCGGAGAGGGGAAAAAGTAGCCATCAACATACCAAGTAAGTAAATAAAATAATGTTATATCTGGAACAAATCTCAGCACTTCTTAAGTTATAGGGGCAATAGTTGTCCATATTGTCAGTACATATTAAGATGGAAACCATAATGGAGGCTTGATAAAACCCAGCTATAAACTTCTATCAATATGTATTAAACTACAATCCATAATCAAGCAATGAATTGAGACGAATTATGTTTTTTTTTAATATTTACGCTATGAAATAACTTAGCTAGTATCACTGAATATTTTTTGCTGGTTTATAATATCTTGCACTTTTTGTGTTGAAAATTGACTGCAGCGTCATTGCTACAATTGCACTGAAGATGCGAACAAAAAATTCACCTTGGTCACTAAAAATACATTATAGATGCAACCAATAAAAAAATAAATATAAAATAAGCTCAATATTTTACAGTAAAATGCATTATAAAATTCTTTGCATCTTTAAATGTTTAAAAACAAAATTCTCGCAGTGTAAATATATGTAACAAATATTCTTTTACTTTTAAGTCTTTAAAGATTTAAATACGAAAATACCAGTGGACAACTCTCATGACCTGGAGCCAGGGATAGCTTTACCAGACTGTGTGTATATGGACGCTATGGGTTTCGGCATGGGCTGCTGCTGTCTGCAGCTCACATTCCAGGCTTGCTGTATCACCGAGGCACGAACATTGTACGATCAGCTTGCGCCGCTATGCCCTATCATGGTAAAGTATAAATGCTTGTCTTAAAAGTAACTTTTTAAAATAGTTTATTATCCCGGATCTGAGCAACGAAAACCTGGTCTCTCAACCTAACTAACTAAGGACAGAATATAGGCTAATGCGACAAATAGAAATCCATTGTTTCTTAAAAGGTTATTGAATCGTATAGTGATTGACTCCTGTTAAGCTTTAAAGTTTAAAGAAAATATAAATTATAAAACTTTAATAAAGCTGGCGCTGTCCGCGGCGTCACCGATATACCGCGGCTACCTGACCGACGTCGACTGTCGCTGGAACGTGATCTCGGCCTCGGTGGACTGTCGCACGCGCGAGGAGCGCGGTATTGAACCACTCAAGACCAACAAGTTCCGTATACAGAAGTCCAGATACGATTCCATTGATTCCTATCTATCACCGGATCATGAGAAGTAACTACAATTTTAAATTAATATTTTTCACCTCAATGCATTAACCAACTTTTCTTTTTAATATTCGTTTGCTAAACAAACAGCGAGTATCAATAGATTCAAACACGAAGTAGGATAAGACTTATATCATAATGTTTTATTTTTGTTTAATAAATCAGACTTCATAGTTCGCGTGTAATAAACAAGACAGCCTATAACAATTACTAGTACATCTTAGAAATACTTGACGTGCCTTTAGATTTCAATGCAAAATCCGTGACCTGTATTCTACTAAAACTACCTAGTCATTGAGATAATTTGCTCAACAATTTGTAAGATATAAATAACGAGTGTGTTTTTTGTAACGAATAATGATAATACGACGTCATCGCTACGTTTGTGCGGCCGGATGACTAAAAGGAAACAAATTACTATGAATAAACAATATACACAATCATAGTGACTTATCACAAACTACAGTTCAAATGAAATCGTGTTCTCTTATCTTTGTACAAGTAGCGTGAAGTTATAGTCACGGAAGATGCTTGGAAGATTTACGCGATATATCATTGATATACACATATGTATATATATATATATATATATATGTAACGATACGGCACTATAGCGACAGTATCTATGCTATAATTTGATGCGTGGTCTTAGTCCAATTAAAGATCTTTTGAATATATTTATTCATTTTAAATATATTTTAAATCACATTTTATTTTCCTTAATCAGTCTACAACCGAACGATTAGAGCGACGACTAGTTTCCATCATTCTAGAACGAAACGAATTGGTTTAGAACACGCATATAGAAATACGTAAAATTGTAAGAAGCATAACGTTCCAGATACAACGACATTCCGATAGTGCACGACGCGGCGATCTACCGGCGGCTGCGTGAGGGAGGCATCGACCATCCACTGGCGCTGCACGTCGCACACCTCTTCATCCGCGACACCGTCTCTCTCTTCTCTGAGAAAGTCAACCAGGACGACAAGAATGACACCGATCATTTTGAAGTAAGGAACCGGAACAGGGGCGATGTTCTACAATTTGTAGTGCGTAGTTTTAAAACTTGTCGAACGTATATCATTTATATTTATGTGTATACAGAACATTCAGTCGACGAACTGGCAAACGATGCGCTTCAAGCCGCCGCCGCCCAACTCCTCTATCGGGTGGCGCGTGGAGTTCCGGCCGTGCGAGGCGCAGCTCACCGACTTCGAAAATGCCGCCTACGTCTGTTTCGTGGTGCTGCTCACGCGCGTCATACTCTCCTATAGGCTCAACTTCGTCATGCCGATCAGCAAGGTATACAGTTATTTGTGCAGCCGTTTATATAACTGTTGAATTGTATTAAATTGCAGCTTGATCTGAAATAATGAATGTAAAAAGTTTATTTAATGACGTCGTATAGGAAGTGAAGCATTAGGAAAATCATTTTGCGCAAAACAAAAGGTTGCGAACCTTATGTTCAGTAAATGGGGGGCATATGACGACATATTTGATAATAGCGTGGTGCAGGTGGACGAGAACATGCAGCGTGCGCAGCGGCGCGGGGCGTGCCTGTCGGAACGGTTCTGGTGGCGCCGCGACGTGGGCGCGCCCGCAGCGCCCGGCCTCACGCCGCAAGCGCCCGACGCCAGCGACCAGTACGCCGAGATGTCTATTGACGAAATTGTTAATGGAAAGGTATTATTCTCACTTCTCGATATGATTTAAATTATCGGTTTACACATTTAAAATGAATAAAAAACAGTAGAATTATAAAGACGTTAACATCGATTTCAAAACTACTTTCGATGGGTTAGCTGGTTAACAATTTACACAAATTAGTTTCCTTTTGTCATTTTGTGGTTGTGTGAATATTATGTAAATTAATACTTGTAAATATGTGAGCAGGAAGGCATATTCCCCGGGCTGATCCCGCTGATCGAGTCTTATCTGTCGGGCATGGACGTGGACGCGGACACGCACTGCTCCGTGCAGCAGTACCTCAAGCTGATCCAGCGACGTGCGCACGGAGACATCGCCACTATGGCCGCCTGGATGCGTCACTTCGTCACCTCGCACCCGCAATACAAGTACTTACATCATAACATCTAACATTGATTTCCTTCACAATTTCCCGCAATATTTTCAAGTTAATAATAAAACGTATTTTCTTATAGCAAAGACTCAGTAGTGTCAGAGAAGATAAATTACGACCTACTGAAGACAGCGCACGGCATCCAGACGGGTAAGATCCCCGCGCCCTCGCTGCTCGGCACCAGCAACGTCTCCAAGACCAACGAAGACATTCCCAAGGCGTTCAGCAAAATGATGAGCAAGGACTGCCCCTAGCGGGCGCCCTAGTGCCTTCCACTGCGGCCCAATCAACAAGTACTTGTTACATCATACCAGTGCACGATAACATGACGCCTGTCCGATGACGTCACTACAGGGTTATGTACGTTGTACAAAAAAGGTTAAGTAATGCGATTTGATGGAATACTAAAATATCAAATACTCGTTTTATATTTGTAAACTACCTTCATAGGCCGCGCGTTAGTTACTACTTACTTTTGGCTTATATCGTGAAATATTTGGTTTAATAATCGTTAAACAAGGAATGTTACAATGGAGAAAGTTAGACGATGAAAGAGGATTTGCCGTATTCCATATGGGTGTCATGTTATTGTGCACGCGTAGCATTTATTGTTGCCTTTAATAGTTTATACACGACAATTATATAGATAGTGCCGCTGTCCAGGAAGCTGCAGCGGTAAATGTTATAAATTTATATCGGTTTAAATCAATTAAAACTTCAAGTATACTTAGAAAAACATTATTGTGGAAAGTAACATGCATACTACTCACTGTTCTGTGCATTATCGCTTTGCGACTTTATGATACACCACTAAGAGGCCGCTAAGCCTCTATCAAAGTGTCTATTCAAACTTACAAGCGATCAGTTTATCCATTTATTATATACAAATTAAACTGTGATTGATTTATTATTACTCTTCTTAGAACATTCAGGTTATTTAATGATGATTTCTTTGATTTTCTTAGCCCAGTGATTGTAATATTTCAAATATTTATCTACTATTTATTGGCCATTGTACTGTTATTATGTTTTTTTTTATTGGAATATTACAATTTTTAAAGGATTTATTAATCTGTTTATGGAGTATAGAGTTTCTGTTAAGTAGAGTATGAAAAATTTTAATGAAAAAATTACTTTTGATTTTTAAATACTTCTACACTGAACATGACTTGTTTGAGCTGAAGCATACTATGGGCTAAGAGAGAAAGAGAGACTAAAATAACTAACCTATTTGTAATTTCATTATAGCAAATTTTTAATTAGATTTTTATTTTGCTAAATTAACTGTAATGGTCGTCTAAAGATTTCGAGCATTTTCAACTCAATGAACTAGCTACTTTAATAAATAAAAGCGATCAAGTAACATTATTTCATAGTGCAATATAAAGACACTAGAGCGGGCTGCTGCGACTTTAAGTCGCGCGGCAAAGAACGGTAGTGGGCGCCTATCCCTACCCTTAGACTAGTTAATTTAATTTACATCTCAAATATATCAATATTATTCTCGTATAATTCCTTTGTAATTAGTTTTCTGTTTAAAAAATGTTGTCTTGTACGCAGATAAATTTATTTCAGTTCTACGTATTTTCCAAAAAAAAATAGTAAATTCTTGTCACCACAGAATACACTCATCATCAACCTGCCGTTGTCCCTTAAGATGGTCGGCATAGTGTGTAGAGTAGGACACTAGCATGCATCTCTATTAGTTGTCATATCTAATATTCACTCTGTTCTTACGTATGTTCTCTTGCGCACCATCCAACCATTCTTTCTTCGGTTGTCCTCTTTTTGGCTAAATATTCATCCACATTCAGTTTTAAACCACACAATACACTCATTACAAGAGATTTAAGTATTTATACACATACTCTAATAATTATAGAGGCAACTTTTTTGTCACGACTATGAATAGGAGCATCATATACTTATTTTTATTTCATGATAAACTCTTATGTCGACTTATTTCCTAAACATATTACACAATTATTAGAAATTTCATATTTGTAGGGGCGACCTTGTACGTTGCAATCTAGTATTCTTCCCGTATTATTTTAATTATGGAGTGGATCTTCTTATTCCATTCTGCTATGTTTATTTGGTACGTCACATACAATTATTTTTTATATCTTCTTAACAAAATATAAAAATTCGTTATATAAATACTTACTAATCATAAATATAATTAAATTACTCAAGAAAAAAATAGTGAGAAATGTTTTAAAGAACTGCGGCAGTATTAATATTCAAAACATTCACAAATAGTTCCTATATAATAAGAGAAAGCTATAGACGTGTATGGGTAAATTGACAAGTGAAAAATAGGGTTGTGAAAGAACAAGAAAAGCGAAAATAATTAAATTAGCAAGTCTTGATGTCTATCAAAATGCGCGTTTGTTTCATTTTCAAATATCCAATTCCAATGTTTTGTAGGTGCGTAAAGAAGGTTAACTCGTTCCGTACCACTATGATTTTTACGATGTCTTCTCGGTTTTCTTGACGGTGTCTGCACTCTTGGCACTCTTGGTAACACTGAACGTGTTAAATATAACAAAATTTTCTTTTCAACTTAATGTTTACGGTTTGTGGATAGTTTGATTGTCACTTGCTTATTTGTGTAGTTATAAGACTGTACGTGAGACGTACAACATACAAATTGATTTTGACGTGTGCCTTTAATACTGAATACTTTTTGATTGATGTAATTCTATGAATGCATTCTTATGTTTTGTACATTCTTTAAACTGTAGGTTTCCAAAAGACAGGTATAAAAATGTATTGT
Source organism: Papilio xuthus (assembly GCF_000836235.2). Classification (NCBI taxonomy): domain Eukaryota; kingdom Metazoa; phylum Arthropoda; class Insecta; order Lepidoptera; family Papilionidae; genus Papilio; species Papilio xuthus. Next base: position 1,771,894 of record NW_013530969.1, read on the forward strand.
CATAATTATCTTTCTCTTTGAAAAACCAGAGATATAGTTAAGTTTTTTACGAGTGTTTCAATCTCACTGCAGACAGATTCTGTCGTTTTGAGAAACATTTAAAAACGAGGATAACATTTTGACAATATAAATTGTCTGTTGATGTTTCAACTTAATCGCAATATTTTTAGTTTTTTTTTTAGTTTAACGAATTTATAGAAAATTTGAACAAATCAATTTCTTTATATTATTATGAGGGCACAAAATGTATGAAAAAATATTTTACAAAAATTGTGATTGGAACAGGAGGTTCAACAGTTTTATGTTTTTTTTTTTATATTATGAATTAAAATCGTTTTTATTTTATATTATTTTGTTCTGTTACCAGTAATTATTATTTTAGTCAATAGTTTTGCAATTAAATAAAAGGGTTTCATGTTAAAATAATTGTTTTATTTTTGTCAGTTTACTTACAGGTACGTTACAATTTAGAATTTGTCGACTAATTGCAATATGTGCTGTTGTTCCTGCTGACGCCATTCTTCGCTGCCGGCGTCACCAAGATTGCCCGCATATTCTGTGCAAAAATAAACGACACAATGAATTGTGTAAACTTATACATTAAAAAAACAGACAATTTGAAAGTCCTCTAGCAAGAAATACCTAAAATTTACTATCGGCTTGCATGTTTATTGTCTTTGTGTTATTTCATGTACAATAAATAAGAAATAAGCTCTGCTTTCATGTATTAGTTACTAAAAAGCACGACTATTTGTATTGTCACATGATTTTAATACCTCTCATGACGTGTCGTATAATCTTCAGAGATCCGCCGCGTAACGACAGCACATGTTGCACGCGCTGCTTTATTGAAGATGGTCCCGCAGTACACACCTTACAAAGGAAAAATAAATACAATGCATACAAAGTATGGTCGAATACAATAGAAATGAGAAATTATAACAAAACGATGTAAACAATTTTACCTTTATAATGCTGTAATCATAGATTAATGAAAACAGACATTGTATAATTCATTTAAACACTAAAACTTTTCAAAATAAATCCATAGGTCATTTTTTATATCAATTTAGCACTCGAAACGAGCAGTTCTATGATAGACATATAGTATTTATGAGTAAAGTGGTTTTAGTATATAAGATGTAACTTACTTCCAAAATAATTCTATCAATAAGTTGCAAAGTAAAGAGACCACCGGACAATCTCTTCAAATACTGCGCGTCATCGTCACTGTCGTCATTGTTTAGCTGCAACACAAAATAAATAATTATTAATACAATTTGAACGCTCAGAAAAAATACTGAAAAGTAACCAAATAACACACTATTTAATTTTCTTTATAAGAGGTGTTCATCGAAGCACATGGATATCTGCAAGACCATCAGTGTTTTTTTACAGTTTATGTATCGTATTGTTAAGTTATATACACATACCTCCATTTCTTTTTCCGTCCTGTCTACCTTGTCCATATATTTAAAATGTAATTCCAGTAGTCTGTCAACTTTTTCCAGATCATTTTCAGTGAACTTTGCCAAAAGTCGTTGTCTTTGGCTGCCTTGACAGTTGCGTAACATCGATGCTATTATAGAAACTACATGTTCTGTAAATAATTAAATGTATTTAACGAAGAACTATAATTATAAAAAAAAATATTTAAAATTTAACTACAATAATCTTTCAATTTACCTTCATGTTGATCAACAGTGAGCAATCTTTTTCTTTTCGGAGTTTTCATAAATAATGGAAATACAGTTCTTAGACCTAAAATATCTACAAACTTATTGCAGTTGTCCTTCCCGTCTGGTCCGGCCAGGGCATGGTCTAACACTTTTAATGAACCATTCCGTGACATTTTCTTTTCTCTGCAATAACACATTTATAAATTTAATTAACGATGCTTCGATTGCAATTAATTAATAGTAAAACAGTTTTTGGTTTAGGCTGATGAGCGCCATCTTACCAAATTATTTTTTCTATTATGTCTTATGGTGTAAAAATTAAATTATCTTTGTTATACTTTACCTTAACATAAGATTCATAAGTTGTAATCCCTCGCCTCTTAGAAAACGATCTCTATTAGAAGATTCCATTAGAGCACAACAGAGTGTGTCAAACATGTTTTCCATGGCTTCTTGTTCTTCCGCACCACTTGGATCATGTCTTTTATAAAACTAAAAGCATAAAAACAGCACTTCAACACATATTTCAGTTTCAAAACAAATTAAATTAATGTAAATTTATATATTACCGCCAATTGCTGCAGCAGTACATCAATTCCATCTAATTCTCCCAACAATTTTCTATTTTCCGGAGTATTTTGTAGCAGTATTGACAAAATTTCTGTGGCATATAATTTATTTCCATCAAATGGTACTTTTAACTGAAAAAATATCCAATAAATTTTAAATAATCCACTGATAATGAACTTTTTTTTAAATAATACAACATTAATAAAAATAAATTACTTTCAGTCTTTTAAGTATCCACTGTATAAATCCTTGTTTAGCAACTTCATGACACAATTCTGGACGAAATTCAGTAATGTTTTCAATTATTCCTGTAAAAAGTAATACAAAAAAATCATAAATTAGAAAATTTTTCAATCACTCCCCTGGTCAAGAGGTCAACTGCGGTATGGAGTACTATATTTTGTTATCATACCCAATGTATTGTGTACAGCATCTCTTTCATCTGGCACCTGTTCATCAAGCCGGGCGAGGTTGTGCAGCAGCAAAGCGGGAGCGTCTGCCTCAGCTAAGGCTTTAATTAACTCTTCAGCACCCTCTTCACTTTCATGCAGAATGTCTACATCAGTTAATTCCTATAAAAGTGTAACATGTTTTAATAATCAATAAGTGACTTACAATTCAAAATTTTCCATACAAAACAAAGTTTCTTCAGAGAAGCTTGTGGAAACTAAGTGAAGTTAATTAGTTGGAAAGGTATTTACAGCCTTTTGTCATTAATTTACAAATAATTTTTAGTAGTGTAGTGAACACACCTGTAGTAAGTTTACAACTTTAGTTGAGATATCAGTGTTGTCATGTGACAACAATTCTAAAAGAGAGTTAATGCATTTTAATTCTACTAATAGAGGATATTCATCGGGGACTGTAGCAACAGCACTCAGTTCCTGAAAGTAGGGAAACACAATGAAAATAAAATAAAAGTCTATAAACTTATACTAGAAAAAATAATTTGTATAACCAATTCTTATTGAAGTATATACTCTGAAGATGTTTGTTAGTAATTAAATTGACTTTTCCAATATTAATGTTAATTATAAAAGAAAATTATATGATGTCACTTAAGAATGGTTGTGCCAATAACATTTGTTAATACAATTTGTGTAATTACTTGCAAAGCTTCATGTAAATCAATTTCACTCTCCATGAACTTTTCAGGTTGATCTGGAAACTTTATTCTCATTTCTCTGTTTTTAAGCGCTTTCTTTTCAAAATTTAAAACTAATTTTTTTACAGCAGTATCATCAAGCACTTCACCCTGGAATTAAAAGAATAAAATGAGAAGAAAAATTTCTGACAAATGGATGTATTAAAAAATTTCAATGTTATAAACAATACAAAAAAGTAACAAATTGTGTTTAGGCTGTTCTGATTACAAAATTAATACCTCAGTAGTCTCAGTTTCCACAAATCTAAGGATATCTTCCCTTTCTTTATCCGTAATCATTGGCTCTTTAGGCAATGTTTGGCCCTTAAGCTGAGATGTTCTATCATTTTTTAAAGCCATACGTCGTGCCTTAGATGGTTTGGATATTTCATCTTCGGATCCATCACTATCTTCATCATTTGGTCGTTTTGGAGTTGGAGTTGGCTGTAAAATAAATACACACCATTATAAACAGTTTGTAAACAATTGAATTTACTTCATCAATCGGTGTAAGCTTAAGAAAGATTGTATAAAATTTAATAAGCGAAAATTATTATTCTAAATAAAAGGACATCTTTAAAGTGTAGTTACAAATCTAAATGAATATAACCTTAAAAGATAGTAATTCGCCGACGTCCATAACTATCTTTTATTGTTCAGAATAGAGCTTAATTGATTCGTATATCATCAGAATTAACAAAATTATTATCCAAAATCAAGTTTAAGCACGATTGTTTACAATTGAGAATTGTAGTCAATAAATCTATAACCTAAAACTTGCTAATGTCAAGTGTCAAAGAGCAGGTCCTATATAAAGATAAATCATAGACAAACTGTCATTGCTATTCTACAGCACGGTAAAATTTAAAATGCCAATATTGCGAAAAGACAACGCGGACATATTTAAAAGAGGTAATTTTCTTAATATAAAAGAAACAAAATAATAATTAATAAAACATATTTCATTAAATGGTAAATATGGTTTCGTCTTGGCATTACGACTTATAAAACAGTTACATAAAATGAAAGAAAAACACTCATTATATTGAAAGTTATGTATCAGTCAGACAGATCAATCAAAAGTTGCGCCAAATGATGTTTTCATAAATACATTTAATTTAACTAAAACTTGAAGAATCTTAGTAATGTCGCAAGATCATACATTTTGTAATATGCTATTACAATGTCTTAATAAAGATACAAATTCTTCTATACAGCCCGTTAGTTACCTAACAAGCTATTTCACATTATTTGGATAAATAAATATTATTTACTTTAACATCTCTTTTACAGGATCTTGCAGCATCTTTGGAGCATTTCACAAAAAATGATATTTATCGAATTTTAGAACTCATTCATTTATCTAACGACACTCAGATACAAATTAAATTGATATCTGTTTTAACAATTTATCTGATGTCCAAAGTAATGTTTTTCCCTTATTTTTTTTAGTATAACTGTAAAATAATTGCGTCTTTTACATTCGATTGTTCCTTGTACAACTGGGCTTTATTGACAGCAAGATAATTTACCTGTATTTTTATTTTAGTTCTTAATATTTTAGGACCCTGACAGAGAAATGATTATAAAATTTAACCCCTTATACGATAAAATATGTGAGATACTAACAAAGGGTCACCAAAAAAAGTCTTACCTAACTTTAAACTTCCTCTCGAGCCTTCTGCACACGGATGACGACGCCGCGTGTACTCGGGGCCGCGCACAAGTTCTTTACGCACAGAATATGATTCGAGCCAGCGGATGTCTGATGGCTATGGCTAATCTATTCATTAATGGTTTACTGGTAACTACATACGTTTATGCAGTTTCGTTTTAGACTACAACTATTCTTCCCGTGAGTACACATTATAAAGTTAATTCCGTAGCACCAGGATACGTGGCAAGCGCTTTGTCGATGCCTCGCTGACTCGTGTTCCGGTTTGGAAAGTAATCAGAACTACTGCTCACATCTTATTCCCGTGGTAAGTACCTTATTCATTTGCATCTTGCAAATATTGTAGATGTATTCAGATAGTTAATAGAAGGATTATAAGAGAGATTTTCCCATGTTACGACGCGGATCGGTATTCTATTCGTATCGTATGCACTGTTTGCATAGTATATGTAAAAGATAATACGCTGTATTTAAGCTAGAATATTTAATAATATTATAATAAATTTATGAGTAATTTTTTTCTTTATCATGATGTCCAGTGCGTGCGTCGCTGTCGGCCGGGTAACGAGCACGTATTCCAAGTAGTACAAAGTTTGCTGAGTAACAACGAACGTAACACCCAATTATTCTTCAAGAGTGGCGGCTGTCGTATGTTCAATAGGCACGCATTACAAATGTTGTATCAAAAATGGCTTAAAGAAATTCACTAAGTTTAAAATTTTAAATAAATACGTTTTATTTTGTAGAGAGTATTTGAAATACGACCGATGTTTGCAAGTTTTAAATACTGTTGTATCAAATCCGGTCGTGAGAGACAAAGTCTTAAAAGATACTAATATAGTTGTCGATTTGCAAGATTTAAAACAATTGTACGGATCTACGTCACAAGTTAGTACTTTTCATTTGATGTAGTAAATATTATAATATTTAAAGATGGCTTTTGTTCCTTTCGCGATGTAACGATAATCGTTTGTAATATACAATTAGATGAATGAAGGTTTTCTCTTTACAGGTGGGGCAATGGATGTCAATCATTTTTTACACATTAAATTTGAAAGGTCAAGGTAAAAACATTTCAAGGTCATAAGTTCCATGATATTATTGAATTACTTATAATACACTGCGTTACCAAATCCCCATGACTATACGGAAGATAACAATCGAGTAACACCTTACTTTGTCAATAGGGAAAAATGTATAATTAAAGAAAGATTTATTCAATTATTCAAACTTTTGTGAGACATTATACTAAACTGTTATAAAAACGGCTAAACACTCACGTATACACACGAAATAATACCAGTACCACTCATCCTGATGAAGGAAACTAGTCGGTGCCGCCACCGGATGAATATACGTGAGTGTTTAGCCGTTTTTATATCAGTTTAAAGATTTATTCGTTTCAGATTACGTAAAAGGAGTAAAAAATACTGAGCCTTTGTTAAATAAAAAGTGTGAAAATACACGTATGATAGGTGACAACGTGCTGCACGTACCAATTGTCAACAGTATGAATTCTGATAAAATGGAGGATACGTCGGAGTTATTAAAAAATATTATAACAGAAGTTTTAAATTACAAACAAAGGCAAAATATAAATCCCAATATAATAAATACATCAAAATCATATCTTTCCAATAAAATATTTAAAGATGCTAATATTTGTATCCAGAGTATGAAAGACTCTATTGATATACAAAAACCAAAAAACAAAACCGAACTGAATATTTCTTCACTTTCATTCTTATCAAATAATAATACAATTGAAAGTTCTTTAAATATTAACTTTAAAGACGAAGAAAATTTTTACGATAAAAGCATTTGTTCTAATAAAAAAATATTTGTTGAAAAGAAAAAAGCGACAAATAAAAGTGTAAGTCATTGTTGCAATGAAACAAAGGAAAACACGCAGATAAGTATAGATTTTAAGCCAAAATGTGCCTCAACACCTAAACAAACTATAACGAACAGATCAAATAATTTCACACCAAGGCCTATACACAAATCTTACAAGAAACAATATAAAAACTTTTCTATTGACTCTGAATTCAAAATGAAAACTAAAAGTAATAAAGACGAAAGTGTTCAAAGGAGATTTGGAGCCAGTAGGATACTGGATGTGATAAACGAAACTTGTACGACAATAATGAAAAGCGTTACAAATGTCTTCAGATCGAAGAAAAGAGAAGACAGTTTAAGTCAAAGCTACAATAGTGAGAGACAGAGTCAGTGTGCGAACAGCTTCACCAACTATATGAGGCGAAGAGACACTATGTTAGAGCAGGACAGCACTAACAGTTACTGGAACGATTTAATGGAAGAAGTACAATACGAATGCAACACTTGCAATGATACATTATCACTCAGGCGAAAGTTTTCAAACGATGACTTCCTCAGAGAAACCGTTAATAAGCTTAAGTTGGGTATTAATCTCTATGGATGTAATTTTAAGGTAATTATTACAAATATAAATTCCGGAATTTTTATACCATATTTTTTTTTCTACATGGTTATAGTTTAAAAAACATAATTAGAGAAATTAAAATTGTTAATTTACAGAAAATATCGAAAACGTTTTGGCGGGATGAAAATTACATGACACCTACCGTTCTCTACAATTTGTATAGGAAATTAATTCTGAAGTAATTTATCTTGCAAAGGACCAATCTTCAATTTTTCCAAAATACCCGACACTGTAAAGTTTTTTAAAATTCAAATAAATGGTTATAAATATTCTTTGTGTTTTCATAAACCATTATACAGAATATAATTTTGTTTATAATATAAATATATTTTTTTAGAATAAGAGATCAAAAGGATTATTAACAGTTTTATTTACAAGCTTTATAGTTTACTGTAGGCAGACTCGTGTACCACCATATCTTTCGTAATGTCGGCGACCGACGATGTACCTGTAAGAAAAATAAGAAAATAAAAAAAAAATCTTCATTTGCTTCACACGTGTATTACCAGCTTTTTTGTGAGAAACACCACACATACGGTTTCTAGAGAAACTAGGTTATAAGAGATAAGTTGCGAATTTAAAGGAGATTTGACCACAACGATTAGAAAATAATTCTTTAGCGTACCTGCGATATTGAAAGTGTACTCCAGTTCAGTTCTGAATATTTTGAGCATACGTTCAACACCGGCCTGTCCGCCCAGCGCTAGACCCCACAAAGCCGGCCGACCTACGAACACCTGGAAAAGACGATTTTTGCATACACAATTCTCTATTTAAATATTCTAAACCACCTTAAAATTATAACTGTAAACAAGTATATAATTATCAGCCTTTTTTTTAATAAAGACGTATTCAATTGATTAGTATCTGAGTTATGGAATAATTACCGCTTTCGCGCCAAGAGTCAAAGCTTTATAAACATCCGTGCCAGTCGAGACTCCACCGTCCATGTACACCTCCACATTGTAATGTTTTACTGCTTCCACTACTTCAGGTAGTGCTTCGATCTGTAACACAAAACACAGTTCACTTACGTAAAGGAATATTGGTAGAAAAAATCGATTGATCGAAAAATAATTTGCATATTACTTCGACAATATATTATGGTTTGGAGTTTTTTTTTTATTTTATTACTGGGAATAATTCATTTGTATTTTATTAAGCCACTTACCGATGCTGGAACGCCATCCAACTGCCTAGCGCCGTGGTTTGAAACTAAAATGGCGGAACATCCTGCATTGACAGCTTTTACGGCATCATCTCCTCGGAGAATTCCCTTCGCTATTATTGGTAAATTGGTGATGCTATAAATAGTTTACGTTAAGACGATTTTGTTACGCTTTTATAATGTATAACTTCAGAAAATCATCGTTTCTTACCTTCTTAACCATTTTATTTCATCCCACGTCAAAGACTTGTCGAAAAGATTATTTACATATGTATTTAAACCACTTCCTTCACCCGAAGAGTGTATTTTAGTTGAAAGGAAGCCCTCGAAATTTGAAAGCCTAGAACAAAAATTTATTTTGTGTTTTTACAACCTATTAACAGATGGCGTTCATGCGTACATTTTGTTAGTATATAAAAAAAGTTGGTAAACATGTACCTAAGATGCTGGGGCAAACTGAACTTGTTGTGAACGTCAGCTCTTCTTAAGCCAAAAACTGGAGTGTCAACTGTTAATGCTATTGCCTTAAAACCTGCCCTCTCGGCTCTCAACACTAAATTTCTTGTTACTTCCCTGAAAGATCATTTTTAGTTTATAAACAAACAGTTCACAATCAACACATTAATTAGTAAATGCTTAACTATGCTTATTATTTATATACCTTAAAAATCAATAAGCACATATCACCTACCTATCATTATAAATATAAAGCTGGAACCACTTTACAGCGCGTGGTGCGGCCTTCGCTACTTCTTCAATAGAACTCGTAGCGAGAGTGCTTAGCGTAAAGATCACACCTTCCTTTTCGGCGGCTGCAATTCAACAGATACATATTTGTATCAAACGTATAAAACTTATTACAATTACCATGTTTTTGTATCTTACCTTTGGCATTTGCTATTTCACCATCAGGGTGGGCCATTCTCTGCATAGCCGTCGGTGATATACCCACTGGCATAGAGACTTCATTTCCCAATACTGTTGTTCGCAGGTTACAATCAGTTAATCCTACTAGACATTTTGGACGAATCCGCAATCTGTTTGATTTGTTAAAGTAACGGGTTTAATTTTACTTTAAAATTTATTTACACATATAATTATCGGTAAAACTTACCTTTGAAATGCACGTTTATTTTCTTGCAACGTATGTTCATCCGTTGCCCCGCTCTTGTAATAGTCTCGGGCAGCTTTTGGCAACACGGAAGCAGCGGCTTCTTCTAATTCTTTTATACTTATATATTTCTCCATTTTATTTAACAAGATGAGTGATCGCCGTCCAATGAATGTAAGAAAATGACTATAAACATTACGTATTCTTGATAACAAGCCTTGTTAATGATTTATCAATACATACGCTTAGGTCACACAGGTTATAATGTTGTTTTGGATAACCATTATTTTGCATTGTCTGCCGAATTGATGGTTACGTAATTAAAAAATTCGATTTCCTATCTTTCTACATATTCGTGACAATTTGTAAAATTATGGGTAACGAAGAAAATTAACTGATTTAAAATAAAACTAGATCTACGGTAAGTTCTATCTATAAGCCTACTAGTTTTAGCTCGACTTATAACTACGGAAGTCTGGTCACATCCAAATAAGCTCCTGTAACCTTTCAGCCCCGTTATGGTTTTTCAATGGCAAGAAGTTGTTCCATTTTATTAACAACTTTTGTTTTCTAGAACTAATGTATGAAAAATTGAAGCGGACAGGCGTTTTTCAACGTTGTTCTCAATTATTTTACATGCTTTATTGTCTTTTGTAAGGTGTAACGAGTATTTTGAGACTGATATCGAGTCATTTGCAACTATCAGGAGTCTAAATAGCGACAAAAGTGATCAGGTTAACTTTAATTTGAGCAAGCCTAGAATTTATTTTTTACTCTATATAAAGTATTTTGTTGGGACGAGATTATAACATAAATAAAACACGTTTTTGTAAATTTATTTCTTGATTTTATTATTACATTAGAATGCAGATTTTAGAGCATTCTATAATGTCAAAAATGCCATTTGTTACATATTTGCCATAGAAATATTATATAAAACTCAACTGGTCTCACAATATTTTATCAATTATAAATTTTAACATCGTTTAGGCTTACATGTATGCGGTGGATCTTTATAAACAGTATGCAACTTTAATGGTTTTTGACAGGATACCAAATATATTTTTTAAACATCTTTGCCTTATTTATATTGTGTCTGGTGTACGGAGGAGACTGATGTTCCTTACAAGATTCCAATGAGGTCGAATCGTATTTGAATTTACAATTAAATGACTCAATAGTTCTAATGATATATACAAAATCATGGAACTTGTAAATTTTCATGCAGAATCTGATTGTTTGGCAGTTTGTAGATTGATACACCATTTCTATCTCACCTATCTAATTCTATAAGGTCAATCACATTTTCATTATTAATAACAAAAACACATTGTTAACTTTGCATTTTATAAAAGATACAAAACATTTTATTTATTAAGCTATGAAGAAAAAAGTCCGCCTAATTTCTTTCCACCTACCAACGCATCTTTGGTAATAAGTTAATAACAATCAACGGCTTATGCACCACGCTTCCAAAAATTATTAAAAATCATCTATACAAGTTCCCTGCGAGCTACAAGCACGTCGAGGTATTTTAAACGATCAAACTTAAATGTATAATCTTGCCTTAGCGAAAGAAAGGTAATATATAATTGCGCTTATGCTTTTTCATAGCATTTTTTTTTCGTTTGCTATGAAATATGTAGATTATAAAGAGCCAGAGAATTGAGCAAAGAAAATGAAAATAAGGCACGAGGTCTATCAGACCAGTATCAATTTAAAACTTATGTTGTACGTAACACCAATGTGCTCTCTCTACATACAAGTGTTGCGGTGGTTTAAGTAGACAAGTATCCAAGTTATATTATCTACATGTAGAACTAATGTGATTGTTGAAAAACAAAATTTAAGAACAAAGTGTAATATAGAATATATTATTTTTAATTATTTTTATTTTATTATACTTTAGAATGTTTTATAATATGACTATTCAACTTTAATTACAACAAATTAAGTCCTGAATTGAAATATTCGCAACATTTTCATCTAAGAGATTGAAGGCAAATTAAATTTAATTACTATAAGAAAAGAAAATATACAACCGTAAAGAAATATAAAAATAAATAACATAATATATTACAAAGCAGAACATTGATATAGTGGCAACATTTTGTGTTAGACTAGTAAGGAATACCTACATAACTACTTTTTAGTCATCAAATACAATCTAGCCGTTATCGATAGAACACTATTAAGCTTGATTCGTATTAGGCCAAAATAATGTTCCGACCTGTGTGTAATATGTAACTATGAATACCAAATGGTTTTTATTGTAAAAATGCGTAATTGCTTTTAAGAAAATTACGTGCAACTTGTCCTATATAAAAATTATATGATAATTCTATCGTTAACCAAAACTTATTTCTTGTGTTATGTGAAAAACTAATAATTTTATTTTTATTTATATACACTTCGAATGCAGTACATATGACTATCTACACTGTTATTCAGTTTCGATTTTAAATTGAAAAAAAAACAATTATTTCATAAAAAAATTCAGTCAAATTTAAGCAAAAAAAATCAAAACCAGGTCCGCGACCTAATCTAGATAGGATGAGATCTACCTTTATGAAAAAATCACAAATTTTATATTATTCCTACTTTTAAATCTGTTAAGGAAATATTGTACGTGACATAAAAAGATTATTTTAATAAATTCTTGCCTATAGATACATATGTTCCCTTAAGCTTGCATGTTAATAAAAATGAATAAATCCGATAATTTTGTTTTTTTTGTATGTATACTGAGCGTCGTAAAGATGGGGGGGATACGTTACGTAAATGCATAATCACAAATAATTGAACATTCTATATTTTTGTTATATTTGTGTCACACATAGTATGAAAATAATAATTATTCAATATGAAACATCGATTACGGATTAAAACAAAGACAACGATAGCTCAAAACTATATGATAATAGTTATTTTAAAAACTACCGTTTAAATATTAAAATTCGCGTTTGTTGTTACTTTTGGTCGACTTATTTCACAAAGTTTCGAATTTAAACGATATTTAAATAACTTATTTATCCTGCAACAAGGTTATCTTGGGTTAAGAGGCGCTGCAGTCGCGGTTAGTTCTGTCAGAAAATATATAAAACCTACATAGCCATAGAAGACATAAAACGAAAATCACGATAAAACAGCTACAGTATGACAAGGAACTTGTGACACTTTTTCGACCTTGACAGGGGCGCTAATAAGCTATCATAATTTAATATGTCTTATACCCATTGGGTCAGATAACTTTATCGGACTACATCGAACAAATTATAAATTGATACGTAAAAGTTTTGTGACATTTAAGAAGACACGAAATATAAATGTGGAGTATAGTAAAACAAGGATATCTGGGCCGGTGTAAATTATGTTTATATCGCGGTTAGTTGTGTCAGAAATTATGTAAATCCTACAAGAGCATAGAAAATGGCATAAAAAACAGAACTTTACAGCTACGATATGAAAAAGATATTGTGACATATCTTTGACATTGACTGGTAGGCGCTACTCTGCTATCAGTATTTAGTTTGACTTAAGCCCACCGGGTCAGACATCCTTGTCGGCCTATACGTTCTTGCAGCAGTATATAGTCGCGTTCAAAATCAACACACGGTATTAGTCGAGTTGCACACTTTGTTACACTTTCTTAACATAATTAAACTTTAATATGCTATGCGTAAATAGAAAATAATTTTTTCTTACTGGGTATAAGGTTATGAATAAATCTTATTTAGAAAAAAATAAATACTATGGTACTTTTAAAGCGGAACATTAAGTTACATAAATAATAAAACAAAGGTAATAGTCGACCCCTTTGCAGGTCCGAACGCGCGCCGCGACACCGCGACGACGCAGGACCTCAATCGGCAGCGGTCGTACACGTACAAGGCGCCAAATGTAAAACTCCAACATAATACTTAATTTATAAATGCCCTCGTAAATTAATTTTACATATATCGTTAACATCACAGAACAAAACTACGGCTAAGCGTAAACCCGACGCGACCAACAAGCCTCACGAACGACACAAGCGCACATACTACGCCATGCGAATAGCTATTTATTAAAAAAAAAATACAGTATACATTAAAACTGTACTTCTTAAATTTATAAATGAATGTTTTCAGTATTATAAAGAAATTCTATAAATATTTAAAACTGTATGTGTATAAATGAAATTGCATTTGCCATAATACAGTAGGTCTAGCAGTGTCGTAGCCTACGAGGCGCGCATGGCGTGTGTCAGGTGACGTTCGTTTGGTCTCGTCGACGATCGACGCAAGCAACGTTAGGAAAAACCCGACGTTTTGTAAACAATGGGTAGCGATAAAATAAATAATTACGTAGAGGCAGACTAGAGGCACAGTGCGCAGGCGGGGCCGCAGCGCTCACAAGCCGGCGAGCGGGTCGCGCGGCGTGGGACTGGCGGGAGCGGGGGCGG